>NC_059302.1:9260924-9303424 GCF_017591435.1 Portunus trituberculatus | reverse complement strand
TATATATATATATATATATATATATATATATATATATATATATATATATATATATATATATATATATATATATATATATATATATATATATATATATATATATATATATATATATATATATATATATATATATATATATATATATATATATATAATTTATATATATAAAGTTTGTAACGTAAAAATTTATTTAAGTAACAGACACCTATAGCACCTGATAGAACCCCATAAATACAAAAGAAAGAAAAATAAACAAAGCTGCTTTTCCTAATGAAAAAAATGTCTATGGCAAAAAATCAAATTCTTTCAAATTTTTTGACGCAGAAAATCCAGTACTGTATGATACAAGATATAGTGATGGTGGTGATGGTGGTTGTAGTGGTCGTGATGGCGGTGGTGATGGTGATGGGTGGTGATGGTCGTTGTGGTATTGTGTTTGTACAAGTGAAGGAGTGGAGAGAAGAGAAGATCTCGCCTTGTCAATAGTGAAGAGACGAACTGGTAAAGGTGAAGCAGGGATAGATAGCACTGACAAGCATCCGTGGCTTCTGATAGTAGTGTTTTGTTGTCAAAGTGGAGGAGGAAGAGTAGGAGGAGGAGGAATGGGAAGATTGATGATGTGAGACACACACACACACACACACACACACACACACACACACACACACACACACACGATTAGTTGGATGAAAGTAGTCTTGGAGCCAAGACAACACGATCTTGACTCAAATCCCGTACACACACACACACACACACACACACACACACACCTGTCACGGGGCAAGAGGTAAACATACGAATCTAGCTAAAAATTAACACACACACACACACACACACACACACACACCATGCCACGCCATACTTATAGGAAGCTTAAAACCAACGAATATTAAGAGAAAGAATTGATGTGGCGTACAGTACAAACACGAAGAATTATCAACAGATTGGCAAAACAAGCCCAGAGTGTAGAAGAAGAAATAAATGTGTGTGCTATGAAACCACTCGTCCTTCTCAATATGGCAGGAAGGAAAAAAATTCAAACAATGACTTCAGTATCATTCCCCCTAAAACATGACCAACATCTCTCTCTCTCTCTCTCTCTCTCTCTCTCTCTCTCTCTCTCTCTCTCTCTCTCTGCGTTGTTTACTCTTCTGGGCTTATCTTTATCTCCTCCTCCTCTCCTCTTTGTCTCTTTTCTTGCGCGGAGTCTCCATTACAAAGCGCAGTGTGGGAGATAAACGGAGAGAGAGAGAGAGAGAGAGAGAGAGAGAGAGAGAGAGAGAGAGACTTGTTTGTGAGTTGTCATTGTATGAAGGCAGGTGTCGCTCTCTGTAGAAGAGGAGGAGAAGGAGGAGGAGGAGGAGGAGTAGGAGGAGTACTAGGACAAATAACGATGGGAAAGGAAAATGTGAAGAAACCATATAACACGCACAGAGAGAGAGAGAGAGAGAGAGAGAGAGAGAGAGAGAGAGAGAGAGAGAGAGAGAATATATCTATCTATAGTCATATTTCATACACCAATCATCTATTTCCTCTGCCATATGTTTGAAAATTGTTGATTCACTTCTCTATCACATCTGTTCCCTGGTGGTGGTGGTGGTGGTGGTGGTGATAGTGGTGGTGGTGGTGATGGTGGTGGTAGTGAGGGTGAGGGTGAGTGAGGAAGGGAAGGACCAGAACAGGGAGGTGATACAGCTGAGTAAATATGAGTAGCTGGCGAGTCTTCTATCATTTTCCTGCACCTGTCCTTCATATGAGGTGATTTTCTATTGTGTGTGTGTGTGTGTGTGTGTGTGTGTGTGTGTGTGTGTGTGTGTGTTCGAATCATCCTCTTTCATCCCTTTCTCGCTTTCTGCCTTTTTTTTTTTTTTTCTTCATTCTCTTGTCTATTTTTACCTCATCTTCCTGATCCTGCTCTCTCTCTCTCTCTCTCTCTCTCTCTCTCTCTCTCTCTCTCTCTCTCTCTCTCTAGGCATGAAAAGCTGTAATATTTCCTTTGTTTTCGCCTTTCCACACCAACCTTTCTCATTTCCGAAACGTGATGGTCACGGCAAAGCTGTCGACGATGGGGGCAGCGGTGGTGATGGTGGCGACAGCGGTGGTGGTGGTGGTGGTAGCAGGCTCAAACATGAAACAAGGAAAAAAAAAAAAAAAAAAACAGAAGGCAATGGAAATGAGTTAGAATGAAAACGAGTACAAAAGAAATACGTATGTTGTTTTACACAGAAACTGAAATAGTAATGTAATATAAAAAGAGAGAGTTTGTTGTATTCCAGCTGTAGTGCTTGCTGTTGTTATGATTATTTTATGTTAATGTCAGCTCTTTAACAGTTTTTTATATTAATTAATTTATTTGTTTATTTATTTTTTTTTCGTACAGATGACCTATAAATTGACCGGAAGAATGAAATAAATGAGTAAAGTTGGACAAATTTTAAGCATATTAATGTTATTAAACTTTCTGGATGACGTGAAATTTGTTCTCCTAAAGAAAAATAACAATTGATAAAAGAGAGATGATGAGAACAGGATGCGTAGAGAGAGAGAGAGAGAGAGAGAGAGAGAAAAAAAAAAGTGTGTGTGTGTGTGTGTGTGTGTGTGTGTGTGTGTGTGTGTGTGTGTGTGTGTGTGTGTGTAAATGTCTTTGGAAATCCCTACAAAGTAAGCCAAAAGTCAGCCATCCTAATTCTCTCTCTCTCTCTCTCTCTCTCTCTCTCTCTCTCTCTCTCTCTCTCTCTTTGTTCAAAATTGGCCTCTTCAATAACGCAATAATAGCGAAACACGACACGTCATTGCAGAGCCGCGTCACTTTTGTTTCCGACACGTGATTGCCGTTGTTTTCTACCCTTTCCTATTTTCCCAACACCCGACCACTCCCGTACCCTTCCTCTCTCTCTCTCTCTCTCTCTCTCTCTCTCTCTCTCTCTCTCTCTCTCTCTCTCCTTCCCTCCCTCCCTCAGCCCGTACGTTTACTCATCTTTTTTTCTTCTCCTACTTGTTTCCTTCGTTCCACCATCTTCGTCCCTCACAAGGACATTTTTTATTTTTTATTTATTTTCACTAGCAGGAGACTTGTGACTATTTGTGCTCTGGGTGATAAATTTGTCATTATAAAGGACAAAAGTAGTTATGCATGAAAGAGAAATATTGTTAATTTAGGAAATACGTCTGTTTAGCTGTTTAGTTCGTTAGTTAGGTAGCAAGTTAGTAAGTTAATTGAATTAGATGAATGCGTAAACATAGTTACCATAACAAGCAGCTGAACAATGGATCGTTTCCTGAAAAATTGTGGCATTGTTACCTTTCTCGTGTGTTTTAAACGGGCCGAAGTGGAATAGCAGTTACCGAAGTTGTCAAAGGTGTATTCTTGGTGCTGGTGATGAATTAACAGTGCTGCTCCGTTTATCGTTTCATTACTCCATAATTCTTATAAATTTGTTTCTACGATTTTTTCGCGTCCCTAAATTTCTAAAAAAGGCATTTGTGTAGTTAAAGGAATGAGTTGAATTTGAGCAACATTACCTAATTTATATTAGTTACATATATTAACACACGATCACATGCGACTTAAGTGTTATTTACAACATTTTGGCAAAATAAGAAGCTACTTAACACGAAATTGTATAATTTTTTAGGCTTTCACCCTTGCTCTTCAGTCTCCTCCGGAATTTTTTCAGCTAAGGAGAGACTAAATTTGCTATACTGCATTTTTTTTACGGTGATCGTAATGTTAAGGAGGAACTATCTTCATTAACATATCCGTCGCTCTCTAAAATAGTCTTTGGATTAGTGAAAGTTATGAAATGAAGATAAGACAAGTTGCAAAAGAAAAAAAAAAAAGCTATTTGTTAGAAGCTGACTAACTATATTTGCTGTCCTTGAAAATTCCTGTTATGACATAAGAAATGTGGAACTGGTACAAGAAAGATCAAGTAGAAGATAACACAAAGAAAACAAAAGTACAGCAAATTCTCTTTAAATGAATACCAAGCACAAATGACGGGTACTATTTCATCATCTGCGTCAACTCCCCGCCACACAAACAACACGCAACAAATGACAGGAAACTCGTTCTCAAGGTACAAAAACAAAAATGAGTGGCACTTCACTGACAGCAACAACGCACGTTACCAGCCAGTGACTGAATGACAAAGTAATAGTACTAGTAGTAGTTGTAGAAAGTGGTGGTGGTTGTACTGGTAGTAGTAGTAGTAGTAGTAGTAGTTGGGGTAGTAGTGGTGGTGGTGGGTGGTTGTACTAGTAGTAGTAGTAGTAGTAATAGCTGTTGTTTTTGTTGTTGAAGTTTTACCAGTACTAGAAGTAGTAGTGGTAGTAGTAGTAGTAGTAGTAGTAGTAGTAGTAGTAGTAGTAGTAGTAGTAGTAGTAGTAGTTTATGAGCAACTTAACACAGTCATTATGCTATGCTCTGGTAGTCAAGGACTGGAACAAAAGTCTCACTGAGGATGCTTGTGTTTAAACAATAAGACAACAAAGATTAGCTAAAATCAAAGGAGAAATGTCTTGAAGATTAAACCTCCGTCTTGCAAATAGAATACACTACTTTATGTGGGGTATGTGTATTTTTCCCTCATCTTCAGTCCCTTACAATTGAGCATCGAACAGTCCAAGCTTTTGTTAGATAGTCAGTAGATGAGGAGGACCTAAACCGAATGATGGGAGAGAAAAGAGAATGCTAGAAATAGATTACATAACAATACTGGGCTTGTTAATTTACAAAAAAAAAAAAAAAAAAACTGGGAAAGAAGAAAATTAAAGTCCTCAAATTTGATGACATCACAACAATAAAAAAGGAAAAGAAAGGAGAAACGAGTCATGTTACTTTGACTAATGGCGTGACGTAATAGGAAAACAACGTAAAGGACAAGCTGTTTGAGCTCCTGAGAAAGTTTCGTCAAGAAAAAATTGTATAGCGAAGGAAACGCACGCACAGGCTTCTAAAACACGTAGATCAGGACAGTGCTGATGGGAAAAAATAGCACAGGAAAACTAAACAGTGGTGAGAATTAGAATAAGAATGAATTGGAAGAGAGAGAGAGAGAGAGATAATAAGAAAGCCATGAAAATTAAAAATACGGCTAGGGTTTTACCACACACACACACACACACACACACACACACACACACACACACACACACACACACACACACACACTTTATTAGAAAGAAGATGAAAAAAGAGTATATATATTCATCCCAATAATCAAGTCTCGTCTCAAATTTGCAAAGTAATCAAGCCATTTTAAAATCGAGGTTGGCGAGTTCATAGTGCGCGGCCTGAAGGACAAAAGAAGATCATGCCCACTTGTCGTGTCGAGAATCTAATCCGACGTGAGTAATGATTAGAGGATTCAAGTGAACAATGCCTCCCGCTTCCCCTTATCCCCATCCATCCCCCACCTCTCCTCACCCGTCTCTCTCTCTCTCTCTCTCTCTCTCTCTCTCTCTCTCTCTCTCTCTCTCTACTACCATCCCCACGGCCACCAACAGGTCTTTCCTCTCCCTCATCCTGCTTTGTTACCTCCCCCTTTCACTCCTCCTCATCCTCTCCCTCCCTCTCCGCTTCTCCCCCTCTCTCCTTCACCCTTGTCCTTTCCTCCTCGATGCTGTCCCTTTTATTACAAACCACTGATTCATTTAACTTTCACCACCACCACCACCACCACCACCGCACGTTTCTTTTTTATTACCGTCGCTGAAATATTTTGATGTCTCTTTTTTCACACTAAAATTCACAATCATTAGATGTCGGTATTTTTTTTTTTTTCTTCTTTTATATGTTTTAAAAGAGAAAACAAGGAAAAAGCGAGAAAGATGCTTCAGTCTACGCGGTTAGGTTTGATTTAGTTTGTTTTCGCCTCCAGCCAGTCCCGGAGTTTAATAACCACCATATGTTTCAATATTTCGCCCTTCCGGTAATCCTACGTTGGGGGCGGGGTGGTGGAGAGAGGGGGGAGGCAGGGATTTAAATGTAGATCCAGCCCACCTTGGAGGATTAATTGAGTGATGAGCCGTATGGATGAGTGATAATAAAAGGGACGTTTAAAATCGGGGGAGAAAATTGCCCATACACCAGATTCATAGGGGAGCGTGTGGTGAGGAGTGGCGGCGGCGGGTGGTGGTGGTGGTGGTGGTGGTGGCGGCGGGGAGGATTGGAGCAGAGGCAGGCACAGGGAGGTTTGATGAGCACTGAGGACTGACAGGCAGAGACAGTTTTAATAAGGCGGCTTTATGAAGTCATCTCAGCTATGGTCACAACTGGCTCGCTTCTCCACACAGCTGACTGACTGACTTGAGTTCGTCATGATAAGAGTGCAGTGTACAGTGATTGCGTTACGTGCATTGCTGATACGTAGATAAGGATAAGCAGGTAAAGCTGTCACCTTCATCTCGATAATGTTGTCTTGTGTGTGTGTGTGTGTGTAATTCACCTCGGTCGCCTGCTGGTCACCCAGCCAGTCTTCCCCATTACAGAGCGAGCTCAGAGCTCATAGACCGATCTTCGGGTAGGACTGAGACCACATCAACACAACACACACCGGGAAAGCGAGGCCACAACCCCTCGAGTTACATCCCGTACCTATTTACTGCTAGGTGAATAGGGACCACACATTAAGAGGCATGCCCATTTCCCTCGCCGCGCCGGGACTCGAACCCGGCCCTCTCGATTGTGAGTCGAGTGTGTGTGTGTGTGTGTGTGATTTTGATTTGAAGCTAGAAATAATAGTAATGGTAGTGATGACGATGGTGATAGTAGTAGTAGTAGTAGTAGTAGTAGTAGTAGTAGTAGTAGTAGTAGTAGTAGTAGTAGTAGTAGTAGTAGTAGTAGTAGTAGTAGTAGTAGGAGTAGTAGTAGTAGTAGTAGTAGTAGTAGTAGTAGTAGTAGTAGTAGTAGTAGTAGTAGTAGTAGTAGTAGTAGTAGTAGTAGTAGTAGTAATAGTAATAGTAGCATCCGCGGCGGTAATAATGAAGGAGCAGCAGTCATAATCAAGACAACACTAGGTTCCTATGTACTCGTATTTTCTATCTTAACCGTTAGAAGAATAACCTTGGACAAGCATTGTGCGTTTTACTGGGACCTTCCTGGACTTCAGATCACACCTACACAACCCACATCACCAAACAAATACTTATATCAATGTTTTATTTAATCACGTCAGCCATTTAGATGAATAGTATGCTCATGACTCAAATATTCGCGTATTTTCACTCCTCATCCAAAGAAAACGGGGAAGCCGACTGTCACGAAACTGGTAACCCCCTTGCGACACATGGCCTTGAGTTCGTGTATCCTCTCAATGCTACACACTGCCTCTAAGACGTTATAGTTGAGACAAATGAAATCAAGTTAATGAATCCCTCTAATAATATAGATAATAATCATGAAACTGATGTCGTGTTACTGAAGATGTTTGAGGTCTTCACATGACAGCCGTTCATATTGTTTATAGTTAGTTTAGTTCATCATTTCTTTTAGTTGTGTGAAGGCTTTCTTAATATAGTTGGGTTGTGTAATGTGTCTAATTAAGTCTTGTTTTAGAATATGTTAGGTTAGGTTAGGCTGGGTTAGATTAAGTTGGGTTATATTAGATTATGTTTGGTTAAGACTGGATAGGGTAGGGTAAGATAGGGTAGGATAGGATAAGATAGTGTAGGGTGGAATAGGATTGGGTAGGGTAGGATAGATTAGGATAGGGTAGGGTATGTTATTTTAGTTTAGTCTCCATTACCAGAGAGCTGCGACTTAAACACACTTGTAATTACTTTATGTAACTTCTGAAAGCTACTCCGGCTCACGCAGAACCAAGTCGTATATAAAATTAAATTCGACCCAGGGATTTGTAATACTATTCTATATGGCGAGGCGATGGTTGGTCACGTATTTCTGGCCAGCCCTGTAGAAAAGTGATCGTGTTGGGATTCAGTTTTCTTTATTTTTCATTGTTTTCAAGATTATATTATTGAGATAGATTGTTGTTATATTTGGCGGATATTGTAAAGAATCGAGTGATTTAGTTTGGTCTTTCCTAAAAAAAAATGTAGGTACGTTTTCTGTATTTTATGTATCGCAATTTTTTTTTTTTTTACCTATTCTTTTTTATTCACAGATTTAATTGTTTTTGTGACTTGTTGATTAACGTGATCATCAAATTCTTTCTTATTAAAAGTAATATGATACACGTAATTTTCTAGAGATAAACTTGCCAGCCAGCTATTGCCGTTGTGGTCTCAAGGACCATCTAATTTTTCAGTGATCAAATACCTGCACAGCATAGTTTTTACTGCCACACATATGATATATTTACTCCCTGTCGCGCCAAGGCACATACTTCCTTGAATGGCCTCCCCGTACATCCTTACGGGAAGTAGAAAAAACAATATGTAATAATAGTAAATATATGCCCAAGATTGAAGCCGAGTATTTAATATAGGTACAGTACAGTATAATACTGTAGTTTTTTTTTTATAGTGGTACCCATATTATGGCCCATATCACCACCCAAGCGCATCTTTGGTGTAACCACCTAGAACCTGGGTATCATGGTGATATGTAGGCAACTCAAAACCACTCGACAAATTGCAAAGTTTGAAGGCGGTACGTGGTGGGATTCGAATCTACGCGTACACGTCTGCCCTATCCCACGCTCACCACCTTATCTACTACGTCACCGCCTCCCTAGATAAATAGATAAATTAATAAAAAAGGTATCATTACAACACAGATGTCTACTTAACAATGTTTAAAAAAATACAACACACACACACACACACACACACACACACACACACACACACACACACACACACAGATAGATAGATAAATAGATAGATATTTATTGACCACAACAAAATATTATCTTTACAAAATATACTCTGAAAATATGATCTATCACAAATGCTTTCCTTTAGAATTTATGAATGACAAAATTTTATAAAACCTAACACACATATCTCGTAAGACACCTTAAGCATATCAAACCATCTTGCACACAAAATAGTTCCGTAATATGTAGCAAATGGCACACAGCAAACGCATTAAAACACATAAAAGCATAAAAAGAAAACCATAACACACACACACACACACACACACACACACACACACACACACACACACACACACACACACACATCTGGGAGCGACGGGTAACCGGCCTCAGCATAGCACACTTGGTTTGATGTTGTCCTCACTCTTAACAATTGCTTCAGTGACCAATTATGTAATTTCATGATGGGCTTTATATCAGCACACACCCATGACGTGCATCCATACATCAGCGACGACATTAGTGCAGCATCAAATACTTGACAATGAAAAGCACATCATTATTTTTTGTAAGAAAATACATATTTTAATACATGACATAATTTGTTCTTAGCACGGACATTAACAGACAGGGACACCGAGCCGTCACTCGTGAAGGGCGATCCAAAGTAAACATAGCTAGTACAGTGTTCCATTACTAGCCCCCTCCAGCTCCACACGTATCGGCTCCGTGTCCCCGTCCTCACCGTTAATTATAAAAAAAATTAGTCTTGCTGTTATTCACAACCATGCCGTATTCCTGACAGAACTGTTGGAGAATCTCTGTCTTTTTAATCATAGTATGTCTAGCAGTTGACAATATCACAGTATCATCCATTAGTACAAGTATGTGTAACCACCCTATACAAATTTTCTGTGTTGCATTTCTCTTTCATTACTTTAATCAACTCGTTCTCAAATATGATGAATAAGAAAAAAAGAGGTAGAGAAACCCTGCCTGACACGTTAACATTACTGAACAGCAGCCAACCTCTTTATTACAGAAAACAACTTTTGTCATGATACCATGTCATACGCTTTTAAGAAGTCGACAAAGCCTACAAATATTTTTTTTTTCTCCTTGCAGTGTCAGTCAAAAGTTTCAGTGTGGCAATGTGTTCCAGACAGCCTCGGTGTTTTTGTGATCCTGCCTGTTCCCGAAACGGCTTAAACCAACAAATTAATCTTTCACATAACACCATGTCATATGATTTGGCAAAGCAATTAAGTACACTAATGCCTCTATAATTGTGTGGATTCATTCTATCTTCCTTCTTGAAAATAGCTCTGACCCATGATTGGGGATATTGTTGAGAGCCCAGTCCTAGCACTGTTACCATGTGAAACGGCACTATCTCCCAGCGATGTAGACCTGGCCAGAATGCTATCCGAGCTCGCTCCTGTACTGGCGACTGTAACTGCTTACTTGAGGCGTGATCGGAAGGGAGATCGTCTTTCTGTATCACACAGAAGTTACTCATATGGCTAATCAACGTTGGGGACGCAACACATGTGTCTATCCCAGAGTCCATTTGTCCCCTCTGCGGTACGTTTTTTCACAATAAAAATGCTTGTTTTGACACTTGAGATTATTAATCAATAACATTGACTTCTCAATACATATAGATGACACAAACTCAGCATTATCATTAGGACTGTTAACACTGTCGTAAATATATTGATACGAAAAGTCATGTAAATTCGGTAAACCCATCAGCAACAATAATTCTCTTACACGCCTACCAAATCTAGCATTCACGTCACCAATCACAACTTACCCATTCGGCATGTGTCGGACACACACACACACACACACACACACACACACACACACACACACACACACACACACACACACACACACACACACACACACACACACACACCATTTTTGTATATTTATCTGTACACTATAAAATAAGGGAATAAAGTAAAAAAAATATTGCAATAGATATATATTTGATAATATTTAGTAATTACAACACTACCAACACATTCACATTGGATTTTTATTTACTCAATTACCCATTACATTTCGAACTACAAAACTTAACACGTAGTTCAGAGCTTCTATTCAGAAACACCTTCTTTCAAAGGCCATATATAGAGACGATTAGCCAAGCTCTCAAGGTTGCTTCTTTACATATCCAGTGTAACTTTAACCGGAGCTTTTTGAAGTAGAGGAAGTGAGGCTCTTAGTGTAGCCTACCAGACAATACAACTATACAACCATTTAACCACTCACCTCTTCACACGGCAGTCAATAGTATGTTGTGTAAAGGCGAGCGAAGACCAGTATAGTCAGCAAATAGTCAGCACACGCAACGGCACCTGGTCACAGTGTCATCAATGATTAATTCAGCTTGTAATCTGTCATCTTAGAACACTATATAGTGTCATGGGAATTACTCGTGGTACCAATCAATCAGCTGTTTGTAGGAGCCGATAATAATGATGATGTGATGGATGAGGGAAGGAAGGTGGCAGACCCGAGTGTCTTCCATCGATCTGATTATAGTAGAGGAGGAACAGGAAGAATTATTGATGGAAGAATGGAAGCAATTACAGAGAAGAAAGTCTTAAATGATATTGAGAAGCAGAATTATACTCTATAGTAGTTGAAAAGGAAGTTTGAAGACAGAGAGACAAGACCAAGAGGAAAACGGGAACTTAGAGAAAAAGAAAAAATAAATGGTGGAGGAAGAGGATCAAGATACAAAGTTAAACAGATCAATGATTAAGTAAGCAACGTGATAGATATTAAAACGGTGAGGTGCGTTCCTGCTTGAACAGTGTGTCGAATGTAGTATTGACGCGTGCAAGAGACGATGAGATGACTGTGCGAGAGACAATCACTACACACACACACACACTATAACTTATTAGTTCACTAATGTTTACTATCGACCCTCATAGTTTATTCGTTTGTTTAGTGTGTGTGTGTGTGTGTGTGTGTGTGTGTGTGTGTGTGTGTGTGTGTGTGTTACGCATGTATTCTTTCGTTTTTATACGTATTTCATTGATGTTGTAGAGGAGCATTTGAGTGCCGGTTTCCAAAGGGAATGTTAAAAAGGAAAAATAAAATAACAGTGGATAAGCGACTTGAAATCTCCCTCTTGGATATGTATTGTTGTTTTTGTTTGCTCTGTTTAGTTTATTCTATCATTCATTGCCTCATGTCCCTCTTGTCGCTCTTCACTCGTGGCAATCAGCTTGATGAGAAACACGTGACGAATAATGACTCTTTTTAAATTCACACTACGATGGTGATGAAATGCATTGATGGTAATAAGAAACAAAGAAAGAGTTAAATCGTCACAGCCTCGCTATCATCTACTGTTTTGTAATCTTTACACGGAATAATGATTGAAAATTATCCTTGTTGACTTTCAAATATGATGATGAAAAGTGATAATAATAGTAAAGAAAAACGTACACGTTCCTTACAGTCTATTGATGTTTTGCAATTCATTAGATACTGATAATACTAGAATTCACACCTGCTCATTTACCTTCATCTTGTCTATATTTCGTATTTGTGTCTGAGAGAGAGAGAGAGAGAGAGGAGGGAGGAGGCACCGGCCAAGGGCAATAAAATTGGAAACACAAAACTGTCCCTTGAGGTGTTGGTCAAAAATTACAGAATAAGTGTCTTGAAACTCACTGGAGGGTGTGGACAGAATAGGGATGAGAGAAAAAAAATAATGTCTTGTGCAGCGAGGAGGATGGGAGGCATTCAGTTAGCGAGATCAGAAGAGGAATGAACATGAAAATAGCTGTAAAAGATTGCAAGACATGCAACATTGCGGCGATAAGAGAGGTTGAAGATAGTTAAAGGAGAGAAGTTAATAAGACAGTATTTTTATTCCACCTTGTTTAAAAGAGCGGTATGAGTGTAACACCTCCATACATGTGAAGCATATTCCATAGATGGACGGATAATCCTCTGTACAAAGTTAGCAGCTGTGGTGGGGATAAGAAAAACTGGCGGAGACAACTAAGAACGCCTTACTTCATAGCAGTTGCTCTAGCTAGAGATGAGATGTCAAGTTTCCAGTTTAGATTGTAAATAAAGGACGGACTGAAGATATTCAGTATAGAAGGAGAGACTTGAGCGTCATTGAAGAAGAGGGGATAGTTGTCTGTAAGGTTGTGTCGAGTTAATAGATTGTGTGTCTGAGGTACTCTTTACCCCAATCAAAAATTTTTGTTCCTTTATAGTGTGCTTGTCACCATTACTACTTTGTTATGAGAGAGAGTGAGTGAGTGAGTGTGAGTGTGAGTGTGTGTGTGTGTGTGTGTGTGTGTGTGTGTGTGTGTGTGTGTGTGTGTGTGTGTGTGTGTGTGTGTGTAATACATTCAAATTTGTCGTCAACAATTACGTACGGAGGATTCCAAGGAAAGACAGGATAGATATAATACCTACGTATGGTATACTTCAAAGAGAACACCTGATAGTAATCTTTTGCATATATTCAATCAAAGTCGTTGGAATCTCACGGCTATTTAACAAGCAACACTAACAAATTAAACAAGACACAATACTCATACTCTTGATCTGAATACGAAAACTATAAAAAAAATAAATAATAATAATAATAATAATAATAATAATAATAATAATAATAATAATAACAATTGCTTAGTAAAATATACATGAAGAAACACGTGTGAAAAAATAACAACATAAAAAAGTAGGAGAAAAGTTATTAAATAATACAAATGAATAACTAAGTAGAAAGGATGGCAATTGATATTCTTAACTCCTCCATTGATTTTAGAGGAAAAATGTTATACATATTACAGTAATAACTTAACTTGTACGTTTTTTTTTTTTTTTTTTATTTATGTGAACGTTCTGTCCATTACTTTCCTTCCTTCGCTTTATCAATTTACTTGTTGTGTTACTTGTTTTGTTCGTTTTCTTTTTTTTCATTTTAAACATATATTTACCTCTTCGTTTGTTATTTCCTTCCTTAATTTTCCTTTCTTTATTTTTTTTTCCTGACTTGAATACATATTTCTTTTAATTTGTCACAAAGTAATTCGTTTTTGTTCTTGTTATGTGTCTGTTTTCATTTATCTATCTATTCTCTTTTTCAGCTCCCACATTTATTCTCTATATTCGTTCATTTACTTTTTACTTTCTTCTGTGCAACTTCTTTGTATTGTTTCTTTATTTGTTTGATTTGTTTTTATTCACAGATAGCACATTCATTCTACTTTGTCTCTCATTCATTCTCTCCTCCATGATGTTCTTTTGCTATTTTTCTTTTCTAACTTTTCGTCATGTTATCCAATGTTCTTTCATGTTCTTTTATGTTTTTCCAAGTTCCTTTTTTTATTTTCCCGTGTTTTCGTATGTGGCTTCTTTTGTTTTTTTGGGTTTTTTTTTTCATGTTCTCCCATCGTTTCCTTTTTAGCTGCTGGAATAGACTCTGCAACTAGGTTTTGTGCCGATTTGATAAAGAACTCGAAAAAAAAATGAAAATAAGAAAAATATATAAATGCAGCTTCAAAAAGCCTGACAACTTCTTGCAGCTTTTATTTTTACATCTTTGGAGTAAAAATCTCTGGTGTGTGGGATGGGGGGGAGGAAGGAGACATCATTGGTATAAGATCTCGATGATAGTGTCAGTGGTGTTGGCAGTGGTGGCTGCGTCCCCTTTTGCCGGACATTTTAACTCGCTAATGTAGAACTGTAACAGAATGACCAGGTACGTGGAGATGAAGCAGGTGACCTGGCCAGGGGAGAGGAGCTGTAATTAGTCTTTTTTTATGTTATAGCCTATATCGCCTGTAGATACACTTAAAGAGTATGGGAAGTGATGGCCAGCTTCTATCCATTAGCGGCGCAGGCAATTTTATTTACAGTGATACCCATATTAGGGCCCATATCACTACCCAAGCACATTTTTGGTGTAAGGCAATTACACCTCTACCTAGAACCTGGATATCATGGTGACATGTAGGTAACTTTAAACCACTCGACAAATGGCAAAGTTTCAAGACGGCACGTGGTGGGATTCGAACCTACGCATGGACGTCTGCCTGATCTCACGCTTACCACCTTATCCACTACGCCACCACTTCCCTATAATTGCATGCACCGTGTCCTAGACAGGTGTGATTCTGTGAGTAGTTAACAAAAATGACAGTGAAAAAAGGGTCCAGTGGAGTGCCGGCCCCACACCAAGACAAAAGCGTCAGCCAAAGCCGTAACATGAGTGTCTTTATGGATTTTCCTCATTTTCTGTATTTTATATATCTTTTCTTTTTACATATTTATTCTATATCTTTTATTTATTTATTTATTTAGTGAAACTGTGCTTTTCTAGATGTGAATTTGTGACTGATTGATTGACTCGTTAAATTATTTGGATCTTATTTTTTTTTTTGCGATCTTTTTGTGTGTGAGAGAGAGAGAGAGAGAGAGAGAGAGAGAGAGAGAGAATCAAAAGAAAGAAAAAGAATGGTAATGTAGAGGTAGAAAATGAGTCGTTGTTTATGTAACGAACGATTATAGTTAACACATTTTGTCTGTTATCTTAGAGCAACCATGATCGTTATATGTGTTTACGTAAGGCGGTCGCTGGAACTCACTCTCTCTCTCTCTCTCTCTCTCTCTCTCTCTCTCTCTCTCTCTCTCTCTCTCTCTCTCTCTCTCTCTCTGTTATCATTAATACTGTTGTTATTATTATTCTTATTGCTGTTGTTATTAGTGTTATTATTATTATTATTATTATTATTATTATTATTATTATTATTATTATTATTATTATTATTATTATTATTATTATTATTATTATTATTATTATTATTATTATTATTATTATTATCACATTATTTTCATTCTATTCTTTTATTTTATTATTCCAATATCATTTATATTTAATCCCAACATCTTTACATATACATTTTATATACTATTGTGTACTTACCAATATTTATGGATTATCTTCCACATGCCTTAAAAGCCTTGCTTACAAATAGGCTAGCCATTAAGTTATTGCCAAATGTTCTATTTTTATACATATATGTCACATCTGTATAACTTATGAGCTATAATAAATGTTCAATGTTCAATGTTCTCTCTCTCTCCCCTTCCTTCCTTCCTTCCTTCCTTCCATCCTTCCTTCCTGCCTTCCTTCCTTCCTTCCTTCCTTCCTTCCTTCCTTCCTTCCTTCCTTCCTTCCTTCCTTCCTGCCTTCCTTCCTTCCTTCCTTCCTCTCCCCCCCATCTCTCTCTCTCTCTCTCTCTCTCTCTCTCTCTCTCTCTCTCTCTCTCTCTCTCTCTCTCTCTCTCTCTCTCTCTCTCTCTCTCTCTCTCTCTCTCTCTCTCTCTCTCTCTCTCTCTCTCTCTCTCTCTCTCTTGTTTAATGGAACCTGGCGAAAAAAGTGTCCTTATAACTGTGCAAGTTTTTGTTCTTCTACGTGATAGGCGACATCTGTGAGAGAAGTTGCTAACCTCATGGGTGGAGAGAGAGAGAGAGAGAGAGAGAGAGAGCGCAACTAGACACATCAACATGGCAAGAAAAGTTATCTAGCTCTCCAGACAGACCGATAGTCCTACAGATATACACGCAGATAGTTAGACAGAGAGCCAGATAGTCAACACAGTGACAGAGACAGATGAAAAAAAAAAAAAAGTGAGTCAGCTAGGTAGACAGACGATCAGACAATCACATACACAGACAGATCAAATAATCAAGCGCACAGACGTACGTACATGTTGAATAGTTAACTAAAGACAGTCAGACATCCAGATACACACACGTCCAGGTAATCAGACAGACAAACAGACAGAGAAACAGTGAAATACCGAAATAATGCAGCTCTTGGCCACTACGAAGTATCCTGCCACGTTAAAGTTTGGGTCATCGTCCATCAGCTCCAGCACGCGGCCCAGCTGTGGAGAGACGCAGGCATTGGCAGGGTGGCTGTTGAAGAGGCAGACATTGGCAGGGTGACTGTTGGAGAGGCAGACATTGGCAGGGTGACTGTTGGGGAGGCAGACATTGGCAGGGTGACTGTTGGGGAAGCAGGCATTGGCAGGGTGACTGTTGGAGAGGCAGACATTGGCAGGGTGACTGTTGGGTAGGCAGGCATTGGCAGGGTGACTGTTGGGAAGGCAGGCATTGGTAGAGTGACTGATGGAAAGTCAGGCATTGGCAGGGTGACTGTTGGGGAGGCAGGCATTGGTAGAGTGACTGATGGAAAGTCAGGCATTGGCAGGGTGACTGTTGGGGAGGCAGGCATTGGCAGGGCGACTGTTGGGGAGGCAGGCATTGGCAGGGCGACTGTTGGGAAGGCAGACATTGGCAGGGTGATTGATGGAAAGGCAGGCAGGGTGACTGTTGGGAAGACAGGAGTTGGTGCCTTGAATTGCCAACCTTCGTCTGTCTCTTGCCATCATCACTAACGCGTCTCTATCGTTTTCATGCATCCTCTCCCTTTCTTCTTGTCCGTGTTTTCTCCTCCTCCTCCTCCTCCTCCTCCTCCTCCTCCTAAACAACAATAATAACAACAACGGCAACAACAACAACAACTCAACTGAATCCTATAAACTTTAGTCAATGAATGCTTACAAGCGAAAAAAAAACGTAAAATTACTGTCGTTGTATATACCTGATTGTTATTTCTACCGACTTCGAAATTTCAAATGTATCCAAAGTTCGTCTAATATTATTTACCTATTAATTTTCAGATTGTCAGAAATGTAGAGTTAAGTAAAGTGAACAACAGAGCTACCTATCACCCTCTCCATACTTCATGCCATGGTACTTTTGCTGTTTCCATACCAGCGTAAGGCGGAGGAGGGCCTGGTGGAAAGGGAGGAACCTTCTGTTTTATTAGCCTGTGTCCTTATCATGTAGTTAACTTACAGGCAGTTGTGTAGGTGTTTGGTCAGACTGTCATCCTTTGTAATTTACCTAACCTTAGCATGGAGGCGATCGCTGCAGAAGATCCTCAAGCGACGCAGTACTCCTCTTAGTTTTTTCCTCTGCAAACAAAACAGAATAACACATGATATGCTACTCACACACACACACACACACACACACACACACACACACACACACACACACACACACACACACAGTGGTTGTTCATTTCCATTCCTCCTGCCTCTCCTAAAGTTTTATCCAGCTTAGTTAACACTTTCAGTTTTACATTTTTCGTTCTACTGTAGAATAGTTAATTAATTAATTGATTTATTTACTTGTTATTTGTTTTATTTGTTATTATCTTTGAATTGTTTCCTGTACGTGTTCACCATTGGCTGACTCGTGCTCTGATCGTAGTCGTGCCGTACCTGCCTCGCGACAGCCTCAGGGGCCAGGCAGATGACGAGAATGAATGAGGCATCTTGCAGAAGCTTCATCGTGGTAGAGAACCCCGTGGTTTGAGGATCCATAATCAAGAAAAAGAATGTAAAGATGAGACTGGTGATAGAGCGTGCCATGATGAGCAGCACTGGCACGGAGAAGTACTCATTGAACAGGTGTTGGTGGTGCTGCGCGTAGTGCACAACATGGAGGGCGCTGCTGGCAGTCACCATTATATCATCCTCCACAGTAGCTGGCAGGAACTCGCTGAGTACTTGATTATTTTTATCGCGGCAAGAGTAGGTTTGCTGTTTTATTTTATGCGGCTCGGGATGCGCCTCAGCTGTCTCTCTCTCGGCCGTCTGCTGTCCCGAGACATGGTGGTGAAAACTTTGAAAAACCTGGTTGTAGGTGACGGCCATCCTCAGGGAGTTAATGTGGAATAGCAACAGCACGGGCATGACGGACACCAAGGAGATGAACCGCAGCATCACTGAGGAGACATTGCTCAGCAAGACGTAAGTAGACTCTTCCTCAAGGAATCCTCTAAAGAACAAAATTAAGTCATAGATGTAAGACCATGTTATGATGACGACGGCGGTTATTTGTATTCTGCTTTTCTCCATGCCGACAGACGCATAGAAGAAGGGTGAGAAGACGTGCAGGTGGTCCACCATGCTGGCCAGCTCCTTGCTGTTCACCGTCAGGTAGTAGACAAGCCCCATGCTGGCCACTGAACCCATGAAACTGTTTATTATCCTTGCTTGGGAGGCTATTGAGGGATCACTTCTCATCCTTGGCATCAGGACGATTATCATATAGGCCATGAAGGAGCAGCAGATCAGCATGGTGATAAGATAAGACCAAAGCACCAGGTGGCGGCGGCGGGTGAAGACAGGAGCGCCTCGCTGGCCTTCCCAAGCCGGCATGCACCACCACCTGCGGGCGTGGTTGGCGCGCGGCCGATACCACGAGTAAGGCAGGCCGCCGTTCAGCCTGATAAGCCACAGTATTGTGAAGTAAAACCTCTCCCCGATACATTGTAAGAGTCGCTGAATGCACGAGAGATTCTTGTCTACATCCATCTCTTCGTGAATGTGACGAAAAATGACCTGGCACTGCTGTCTGAATCGAGTGGAATTCCAGGAACTTTAGAAGCAGGTGTGGTCAGCCTTCGGAAACACTACGCACTAAGGCCTCATCCCTCCCTCACTGCTGCTGCTGCTGCTGCTGCTGCTGTTGCTCCATTGATCGCTCAACTAATATAAATACATCAATCCTACGAACACCTGCACAAGACTGCTAACAATGTTTACTCCCAGGTGGTGGTATTAAGAGAAAGGTCATCATATTTATTATTTATGTACACGACATGTGTGTGTGTGTGTGTGTGTGTGTGTGTGTGTGTGTGTGTGTGTGTGTGTCTGAATTCTGACAGCAGGGTATTTTCAGTTCAAATTTATTCGCTTTTCATCAAAAGAAACAAAAGATTAATGTTCAACTTAAAAATGCAGGGAGAGGGAAGGTGGTTAGATTTTCATTGATTCAATGCTTCAATTCAATCATTCCCAAGTTGTTACAATTTTGCGATAGAGATTGTCCAGGGAATTGAAGATATAATCATAAATAATCGTAAATGATTAGATGCTGATCAAGATGTAGGTGGAATGTTCTTGATGAAAGAGGTCTAATGAAAATCCTGATAAAGATTTTTATATGTGTATAAGAAGGGAAAGGGCAACAAAAACGATTAAAAGCCCACTTACATGTCAGTTCCCAAGCAGATCCGAGAGAGTTAACCAAAAGAATGGGATAAATGTCTTGAAATCTCCTTCTAAATGAGTTCAGGTCATAGGAAGATGGAAATAGCAGAGAGTTCAAAGTTTACCAGAGAAAGGAATAAATCATTGAGATTTCTGGTTAACTCTTGCGCTAAAGAAGAGAAAGAAGAAAGTCTTATGCGGCGAGACCGCGGTAGGAAGGAATATAGCAAGAGATCCAACATTGCGAGGGCGAAATAGAGGCTAAAGACAGTCAGTCAGAGGAGAGAAGTTGACACGACGAAAAACTTTTGATTCCATCCTTTCTAATAAAACAGTGTGAGTGGAACACCTCCATACAAACGATGTATAGATGGAAAGTGGCTAAATGATTTGGAGAAAACGGAGGAGGCAGAGGTGCCAGGGCAAGTAACACCAGCCCACTCATGAACATCAACTTCTTTTTTCAGCTAAGGGAAGTAAAAATGCCTGTGGACGGCAGCACAGAGCCTGATAGCGAGGCGAGGTGAAGTGAGACGCGTCATCGCTGCTTCCTTGCAGATTGGTTGGCTCTCATTATGGTTGAGAAATTTGAGATCGACATTACAAATTCAATTATCAGCTGTCCCAGAGACGCAAGGTTCCAAACGATGCAGGTGTTGGCATTCCCTCCACAACTGCCTCTTTGCGGCAGCGCAGCGATTAACTGAGGGGAAAAATCTGATTGTTTCACTTGCTGGGATAGTGGAAAACTAAATGATGAATTTGTCGTCCTTATCTTTATGCTATTGCATTATTATTGTCATTGTTATCATTATTATTATTGTTATCATCATAATTATTGTTATCACTATCATTATTTTTTTTTCTATATGTTTATTTATTTATTTATTCTTATATTTTACTGCTGCATCTTGAGAGTGTTCGTCATCTCTCAACCAGTGGTGCCTCTCGAGGTTGTCCGGCAGTTTCTAGGATGAGCCCTCGCTTCGCTCTCTCACAATGATTATTTTCGAAGCCCACGAGACTGTTAGCAGAATTCTCAAGAGTTTTTTTGTGTTAGTAATGTAGAAATATTAGTAATTTATCTCTAGAACAAAAAAACACCAGGTCACTTTAACTAGAGCCTTTTGAAAGTCGCAAAGGTGCAGCTCAGCAGTGTTTCTAAATACGGTCCTGTGTGTCGATATGACGTCCGTGATCTTGAGGGCAGAAAAATCACCTCAGGGTCGATGGTGAAGATACAGACAACTCAGCCGGCTCTGGGAACAAACACTCATACCGCACTCAGCGCCTCAGCAACCCAACTATTTTCAAAAGGCTCAAGTTAAAGTTGCATGGGTTTTAATTTTTTTTTTACGGTTCTATCGACAGATTAAGAAGATTTTTACATTATTTTGGAGGAGAAAGTGTCTTAAGAATCCGGCTAAACATCTGTTTCTATTGAAAATAACCGTGGTGAGAGAGCAGAGCATTTTTTCTTATACGATTCTAGTGACAGATTAAGATTTTTATATATTATGAAAGAAGAAACTGTCTTGAGAATCCGGCAGAACATCTCTTGTTTTTTTTAATAGTTGTGGCGAAAGAGCAGAGCATTTTTAAAATAAGGATCATGCTTGGACTATCGATAGAGTAAGGGCAGTTGGCGAGTTAGATTTACCACGGTAAAACTTTCCTTTTTTTTATTTTCTGAAGCAAATCTGAAATACCAGCTAGCAAAGAACGTACAGATCGGTAATGGGATGATCGGAAAAAGTATGTTTTTCTTTCTTTCTTTTCTTTGTTTATTTGCCTTCCATTATTCGAGGCGTAGGAACCACAGTGATAGATTAACACCTCTCGCGCCGTACGTATTTGTAGCAGAAGTGTTGGAGAGATTTGAGAGGCCGAGGTTAAAAGGAAAGCGGTCACGATTCCTTGTACTGAACTTTCTGAAAATTATGATGTTATTATAAGCTATTGTTGCAGCATCGTGTAGCGCTTCACTTAACATGATCACTTCGAATTTACATCATCCCTCGATTTGCAGAAGTACGCTGTGTATTTAGTGCAACACCTTCGTATCGTGTCGTTTTAATAGCGTTTTTATATGGTTATGGTGAAATATTAACATCAATACATCAATAACTCACTATATATATATATATATATATATATATATATATATATATATATATATATATATATATATATATATATATATATATATATATATATATATATATATATATATATATATATATATATATATATATATATATATATATATATATATATATATATATATATATATATATATATATATATATATATATATATATATATATATATATATATATATATATATATATATATATATATATATATATATATATATATAGTGCAGTTCCCTACCCGTATTCCTGACCGCCTTGGAGACACGCCCAACATTCTTGATCTTTTCCTAACCTCCAACCCTTCTGCTTACTCTGTTAAACTTTCCTCTCCGTTGGGCTCCTCCGACCACAATCTAATTTCCGTTACCTGTTCTATCACTCCAGTGCAGCCTCAGGACCCGCCTAAGCGGAGGTGCTTCTGGCATTTTAACTCTGCTAAGTGGGAGGAACTAAGGCAGTACTATTCTGATTTCCTTGGGATGATTATTGTTTTCATGTCAGAGATCCTTCTCTTTGTGCCGAGCGCATAACAGAGGTGATTATCTCTGGCATGGAGCTATACATTCCTCATACTTTCTCTAACCCTAAAGCTAAAAAGCCTTGGTTTAACTCTGCTTGTTCTCGTGCTGTCAATGATAGAGAGGCGGCTCACAAACGGTTCCGTAGCCATCCAACTGCTGAAACTCATGCCCTATATATTTCTGCCCGTAATCATGCCAAATCTATTCTCCAACTTACTAAAAACTCTTTCATCAATAGAAAATGTCAAAGTCTTTCCAATTCTAACTCCTCTCGAGATTTCTGGCATCTAGCCAATAATATCTCTAACAACTTTACTTCTTCGTCTTTCCCTCCTTTACTTCATCCAGATGGCTCTACAGCTGTCTCTTCTTTTTCTAAAGCTGAACTCTTCGCTCAAACCTTTGCTACCAACTCAACTTTGGATGATTCTGGGCATATTCCTCCTACTCCTCCACCCTCTGACTACTTCATCCCTAAAATTAAAATTCTTTATAAAGACGTTTTCCTGGCCCTCTCTGGCCTTGATTCTCGGAAGGCTTACGGTCCGGATGGAGTCCCTCCTGTTGTTCTCAAAACTGTGCTTCCGAACTCGCTCACTGCCTGGTCAAACTCTTTCATCTGTGTCTCTCTACTTCTATTTATCCTTCTTGCTGGAAGTTTGCTCACATTCAACCTGTCCCTAAAAAAGGTGACCACTCCAATCCTTCTAACTACCGCCCTATAGCTTTGATTTCCTGCCTTTCTAAAGCCTTTGAGTCTATCCTTAATAGGAAGATAATGAGGCATCTATCAGCTCACAACCTTCTCTCTGATTGCCAGTATGGTTTCCGTAAAGGCAGATCTACTGGTGATCTTCTTACTTTCCTAACTGAATCTTGGTCATCCTCTTTAGGGACTTCGGTGAAACCTTTGCTGTCGGCCTTGACATATCGAAAGCCTTCGATAGAGTCTGGCACAAATCTTTAATTTCTAAACTACCCTCCTACGGATTCTATCCTTCTCTGTACCTTCATCTCCAGTTTCCTTTCCGATCGTTCTATTGCTGCTGTAGTAGACGGTCACTGTTCTTCCCTAAAACTATCAACAGTGGTGTTCCACAGGGTTCTGTCCTATCACCCACTCTCTTTCTATTATTCATCAATGATCTCCTAAATCTGACTCAATGCCCTATCCACTCCTATGCTGATGATACCACCTTGCATTATTCAACAGCGTTCAACAGACGCCCAACCCAACAACAATTAAATGACTCAAGGCGAGATGCTATAGGACGCCTAACTTCTGATCTTTCACTTGTTTCTGATTGGGGCAGAGAAAACCTGGTTTTGTTCAATGCCTCAAAACTCAATTTCTACAACTATCTACTCGACATAACCTTCCAGACAACTATCCTCTCTTCTTCAATAACACTCAACTTCCCTCTCCTCTACATTAAACACACTCGGTCTATCCTTCACTAAAAATCTAAACTGGAAATTTCACATCTCTACTCTTGCTAAATCAGCTTCCAAGAAGTTAGGTGTCCTGTGGCGTCTTCGTCCATTTTTCTCTCCTCCCAGCTGCTTGCTCTGTACAGGGCCTTATCCGCCCGTGTATGGAGTATGGCTCTCATGTCTGGGGATCCACACACAGCTTTACTAAACAAGGTGGAATCTAAAGCTTTTCGTCTTATCAACT
Organism: Portunus trituberculatus; assembly: GCF_017591435.1. Lineage (NCBI taxonomy): Eukaryota > Metazoa > Arthropoda > Malacostraca > Decapoda > Portunidae > Portunus > Portunus trituberculatus. The sequence goes on along the minus strand of NC_059302.1, from coordinate 9,279,154 downwards.
CTTCTCCTCTAACTGACTGTCTTGATTCTTTAAGTCACCGCCGCAATGTTGCATCTTTATCTGTCTTCTACCGCTGTTTTCATGCTGTCTGCTCTTCTGAACTTGCTAACTGCATGCCTTCCCCTCCTGCGGCCTCGCTGCACAAGACTCTCTACTTCTTCTCATCCCTATTCTGTCCATCTTCCTAATGCAAGAGTTAACCAGTATCTTCACTCCTTCATTCCCTACACTGGTAAACTCTGGAACTCTCTACCTGTGTCTGTATTTCCACCTGCCTATGACTTAAACTCTTTCAAAAGAGGAGTGTCAAGACACCTCTTACGTTAACTGGACCCTCCTTTTAGATTTTTTGTTTTTCTTTCTCCTACTTTCCTCTTAACAGGGCCTGGCAACCAGCGGGATTTTTTTTTTCCAACACTTTGTTTTCCCTTGGCCAGTGCCCTTGTAATGTAAAAAAAAAAAAAAAAAAAAAAATATATATATATATATATATATATATATATATATATATATATATATATATATATATATATATATATATATATATATATATATATATATATATATATATATATATATATATATATATATATATATATATATATATATATATATATATATATATATATATATCACTCTTTAGAACCCGGTTAATCATCTCTGTGACCTTGGAAAATAGTCGTGATGAGAGAGCAGTGTTTCAAAATATGGGTTACAATTGCGAGGTGAACCAAAGCGAACGAAGATAACCAACGAGATATCTTTGAATTAATATTGTTCCGCTACGCTCCTCCTCGCCGCCATTTAGCGTTGCCTAATCTGTTTTGAACCAGCACACAGATACTACCACTTCATAGATATGCGGGTGCTACAAAATGATTTTTAGCCACCACGCATTAACTGTGAGAGATTTATCCTTTACCTCCCGTCTTGTATCAGCGGGTCCAAAGGTGGCCAGGTGTCAAGATGAGTGATTCTACTGTGGCCTTGAATGCGAGTACATACAGCACGTTCTCTCTGTCCCCACTGTTGTACAGACACTCCCACGGCCTGGTATTCCCTTCACATTTGCCTGCTCCTTGACCATTTAATTATTCAATGTTTGTATACGACCTCATTGTTCCGTCGTAAATTATTTCGAATTCAGTCAATCAATTAATTAGTCTCTCCGTATTCTACCTCCTCTACGACTTTATCACTCAATGGTGTGTGTGTGTGTGTGTGTGTGTGTGTGTGTGTGTGTGTGTGTGTGTGTGTGTGTGTGTGTGTGTGTGTGTGTGTGTGTAAGTAAGTAAGTAAGTAAGTAAGGTTTATTGTCAAACTGGTATTACAAATTCATTACAAATTGTATGTAATGTTATACATTGGCACGGCCTGTCGAGCCGACGCTCCCTGATAGGCAAGTTGTCCTAAATCTGAGAAATGCTGCATAGCACTGAGATCAATATGACAATGAAAAGAAAAAATAAATAGAAATCTTAGTAGCTCAATGTACAAGACGTACAGTTACATACATATAAACAACCATTCATCCCTACACCCACATACAAAAATCATACACACTCATTGTGTTAATTGACAATAAGAGTAATATGGAAAAAAAATAGTAGATCAGTGTACAAAATATGCAGTTACATACATATATATGACCACTCATACCTACATCCACATATAAAAATCTTACATGCATTAAGTATTTACAATAAATGTAGGTTGTGGTTATGTATTTCTTAATGTAGTGAAACATTCTTTAGTTCTCCTTTTGAACTAAAAAAAAAAAATTACCAATATTTACAAGTTCTAATGGTGACAGGGAGAAAATTCCTTAATTGAGGACCAAAGTAAAAAGTGCTTTACTTAAATAGTGTTGTACGGAATTAGGGACAGTCCAAATTCAGGTGTGTGTGTGTGTGTGTATGTGTGCGTGCATGCGTTCGTGCGTGCGTGCGCGCGCACGCACCTGCCCGCGCATGAATGCATGCCCGTCTCCTCCTCCTCCTCCTCCTCCTCCTCCTCCTCCTCCTCTTCCTCCTCCTTCTCCACTAGTAATGTGTTGTCTCTTCCATTAATAATTTTTGGGTGTAAAATAGCCTCTGAAACCTTAGTTGCATTTCTTTTAACTGTCTTTCAAGTGTTCACCTTATTACCCACCTATTCTGAAATTTCGATCATATCCTGAGTGACGCCGCTATCCCGAGCCGCGGCACTTCGCACTACCATCCTGCATCGCGTTGCCTCGCCTCGCCTCGCCTGCAGCGTCCCGACTCCCGAGACAGTCTGTGGCCTTGATTTGATTGGAGAGTGTGTTGAGTAAAAACAGGATTTGGTGTCAAGATACGGCTTTGTTCTCAGAAGCCGCATCTGATAAAAGAACTGAAGACATTTTTTTCTCCTCCTCGTCCTCGTCCTCGTCCTCCTCCTCCTCCTCCTCGTCCTCGTCCTCGTCCTCGTCCTCCTCCTCGTCCTCCTCCTCCTCCTCCTCCTCCTCCTCCTCCTCCTCCTCCTCCTCCTTTTGCTGTTGTTGTTGTTGTTGTTGTTGTTGTTGTTGTTGTTGTTGTTCTTTTCTTCTTCTTTTCTTTTCTTTTTCTATTTCTTGTTGTTCTTGTTTTTCCTCTTCTTCTCCTTGTTGTCCTTCTTATTTTTCTCCTTTTTTCTTTTTCTTTTTTTCTTCTGATTACTGCTTTGTTACTGCCTTGTCTTCTTATGTAATGTAAGTCACGTTATTGCTATTTACTTTTCATTGTTCATCTTTGTGTTTTCACTTCATGTATTTTACGTTTGTTTAAGTTAATTTGTTAGTTTGTTTGTTTCTTTTTCTTTAAATCTTCCTCACCTTCCTTACAGTATACATGTACCGTCAGTCGCCCGCAGTAAATCATTCACTGTAGTATACTCTTCTGTATACTCAGTAGCGGCGTGTGCCACCCCTTGCTTGGTGAAGGTTGTTGTTTATAATATGTAACTAGTTCAACTCTTCAAAACTATATAGGCTTCATCCTCTTCACCTGTCATCCACTTTGTCCATATCCCGTCTTTTCCCATGGTCTGTGCGCCCCCCTTAACTCTCTTACTTATTTTTATTACAAAATCATGTGTGTGTGTGTGTGTGTGTGTGTGTGTGTGTGTGTGTGTGTGTGTTGTAATGTGTGCGTGTGTGTGTGAATTTTAAGAACATTGGAATCTTACACAAGGTTGCAGGTCCTTACACTATATACATTTACGAGTTTTCTTTCCGTACATTGAAGACTAGAATTACCCGTATTCAGGTGTTGGTGTCAGCCAGCCAGCCAAACAGCACCTTTTGAAGATAAAGGTCATGGCATTTCTCCCCAGGTCTTATGTCGCTTCATGTTCCTTTTATTTAAACCGCAACGATCGATTCCTTGCTCCTTGCCAGCTGAAAGGGGACTAAAATCGACCGTATTTTGCTGGAGTTATTGTGTCAACATTGCCGTGCACACCCACCACTCTGCAACTGGCACCTCGACTTTCTTACCGAGTATCCCTTATTTTTACCATCGTATCCCTGATAAGGCTCGCCAACAACTTGTTGCGGAGTGGCACCTGAAGGGGTATGGTTTTTTCATACTTGCTTGGCTTGCTTCAGTCTATAGCTTATCCTTTTCGTCAAAAATACTAACACTTTCCGTTTCACCCAGCAAAGTGTTCTACGAGTAAGTGTGTGTGTGTGTGTGTGTGTGTGTGTGTCATTCATTCCTACGGTCGTCTGCTGGTCAACCACCTAGTCATTCCTCAACGGAAAGAGCTTAGGGATAGTACTGACCAATCTCTGGGTAAGACTCTGATTACTCACACATCACACACCAGGACAGCGAGGCTACAACCCGTCGAGTTTCGGTGTACATCCCGTGTATACCTAACTGCTGCTAGGTGAACAGAGGGGGTACATATTAAAAGGTTCGCTCATGTGCCTCGCCATCCCTGGAATTCGAATCCGGGCCTTCTTGGTTCTATGACAAGCTTACACTACGCGCTGTATATCTGTGTTCCCCGAGACCTTCGGCGCAGTATCGCTTGACTTCCTCACAATGAAGCTCGCCATGAGTAGTAGTTTTATGGGAAGGTCGCATCAGTTGCCACTCCTCTGGCCTCTAATGGATGCCTTTGGAATGTCGTGCCATGTCTTCTTTTCTTCATAAGCCAGCAGGAACAACAACAAAGAGTTCAACCACTGAGGGAAGTGTGTGTTTGTGTGTGTGTGTGTGTGTGTATGTGTATGTGTGTGTGTGTGTGTGTGTGTATGTTCATCTCGAGGCGGTGAGAATGGAGGTGTATGGCAACTATTTACTCTCCTATCAGGCCCTTGATTGTTGAGAAGAGAGAAGGGAGAGAGTGGCATTGCGCGCTGGCCTACAGGTGTGTCACTGTCTTCGTCTCCATTCGGACATTCTTTCACTTGGTGGTCGTGTTTGTTGTACTGTAGGTGTTACAGACGCTCGCTCGTGCAGTCGTCACCATGGCTCCCGGCCACCCCGGAGGACTGACGAAGGACGCCCCGGACATCGAGGCAAGTGACAAGTGAATTTACCAGATGAGGATACACACATTTCCAAACTGGGACTGTTTGTCGCTGTTCCAATGTATAGGTATCTGCTTATATTTGACTACTCGAAATAGTGCGAATATATATATATATATATATATATATATATATATATATATATATATATATATATATATATATATATATATATATATATAGAGAGAGAGAGAGAGAGAGAGAGAGAGAGAGAGAGAGAGAGAGAGAGAGAGAGAGAGAGAGAGAGAGAGAGAGAGAGAGAGAGAGAGAGAGAGAGAGAGAGAGAGATAGATAGATATATCACCATACAACGTCACAGACTCCCTGAAACTGTTTTAGCAGCTCGCTTCAGCGTGATTTTTTTCTCGCTCAGTAATACCAGTTACCTTTGACACACACACACACACACACACACACACACACACACACACACACAGTTAACAACTAACCTCCTGCAACAGTTCTGGTATGTCATTTACTAATCCTTTCCCGTTACCATTCCAAGGCGATCAGGGCATCTTCTAGACATCCATCTCTATTTTCATGACTGGGACATTATTTGATGTACGTGAGAGAATGATGTGAAGGAACTGAAACTGAAATATTATGGAGGATGGGAAGGAAACCAGATCCAGGTTTCTGCCACTTTAACCATATGTTATAGGGGTGTGAGTTACTCATTCGTGCCACAGAAGTGGTTTTCTGTGATAACAGTATACAAGAACACTTGCATATAGATTCGTGTATATCTGGACTTGCAGTATTATAGGCTACTTATAGACGTAAGGCAGGACATGTCTGTGCGAGGAGACAATACAAAGACAGCAGCGTGGATGAGATGTTGCAGTGTCTTGTGCACGCTGATGCTATTTTGTTTGACAGTTCGCTCTCCTCCTCTGCTTTGATGGGAATTTACTTTCCACCGAGCCTAGAAAGTATTGCTGTGGTTGCCGTGTTTTTTTACGAGGCAGCGAAGCTCGTCTGAACACTTAGGTAATGGCGAAATAATGACGCAGCCGCTCGTGAAATACTAAGTTGTACAGGCACGATCGAGACGATTATTTTGCTCAGCGATGTGTCGTGCCGTAGACTCTCTCTCTCTCTCTCTCTCTCTCTCTCTCTCTCTCTCTCTCTCTCTCTCTCTCTCTCTCAACACTGAGGCATATTAATACATATAAGAAACACTTCCTTAGAATAAATGATTTTCTCTCCCAGATATCAGTATTCATCCCCTCCCACCCAAACCTCATCACGGACTTTATTAATCCTTCCCCCACTCTCTCTCTCTCTCTCTCTCTCTCTCTCTCTCTCTCTCTCTCTCTCTCTCTCTCTCTCTCTCTCTCCACAACCATTCTGCATCACCTATGCAGTACGTGTTACAGAATATTTTAAACAATAACGGATCTTGAGATCTTGCTTAAGCTGTCTGATTACACATCCCTGCACGTAATGCTTGTAAGCCACGTGCCTCTTTCTCCCCCCCCCCCTCCTCTCTCTCTTGGGTTCTTTGCACAAGTCTCACTCGCATCCCAATTTCATACAGACTTTGTCCTTTTATTTTGATTTTGTATGAGAAGTATCAATACACGTTGTTTTTACAACTCGTTAAACTCGGTTATCTGTATATATGCTTGGTTCAGTGGTTTAGTTGTTGTTTCACTGGATTTGCTCGATAATGTGTGTAAGCTTTATGAAGCTTTGTTGAAGTTTTCCTCATATTGCTGGACCAACACCGGAGACATGCAGTTAACTCCAGCTGCTCCACCTGTACACTCGCTCCAAATAGTATCGGTGCACACTATGTTCGACAGTTTCGAATCGATTCGTGAGCGCTGTTATATTTCGGAAATGTTGGTAGTGATTTCCGCCTATTTTCGCCTCTCTCCACTTGTTCATATTGCCATATGGCCGATAACTACGTCTCGGTCACTCTGATTTAGGTTTGTTGCTTTGTTCCGACATAATGAATTCGTGTTTTGGAGCGTTTTGGACGAAGTGAGTCAACTGCGCCTCACAGGCCTGCCAACATACGGCTGAAGCAACTATCCTTTCCCAATAGTTATCGTCACTTGGCTGAAAATGTATAATCAAAAGTATGCACCGATACTTTTTGGAGCGAGTGTACATATAGCTTTGGTTTATTGCTAAGTAAAGCCTTGGAAAGAGGAAGAGTATACTTTTTCCTTTTATGGTATACGACAACATATATGAAAGTAAACCTGCCTGACTTCTTTATTTTGATTTTGTATGAAAAGTATCGATACATATATGAATGTAAACCTGCCATTTTTTTTTTTTTTTTTTTTTTTTTTTTAGGAACGGCAGTTGAGCGGCCTGTTTCACACCCACCCTACCCAACCTTTTTGTCCACCTCCCCATGTTCTTTATCCTTGAAACGTGGAAAAGAAAAAAAAGCACCATAATAGAAGGATTTTTTCATTGTTCATTTGAATACTGGTCGGCAAAGAACATATTGGATACGAAAACTAATTTGTGCCTAACATGATACCATGATTAGAATATCGAGCACAATCAAACAACATAATTCATAATCTATCTGTCTGACTTTCTGCAATAAAGTTTTCAAATCTTCACACAAAAACTAAAATCCAGAATAAAACATTATAAAGCCATGTACACACAACTGGTTAGATCACTGCTTCACATCCCCGAGTGCACTTAACCTTTATCAGATAATCTAATCTGTATAGTACTTACATAAGTTTGGCTGTGTTACCAAACCTTTCTCAACGTATTCTCTTTTTTGGTCTAGAGCTTGGGCAGTGCATGCTTTTCTCTGGACATCGAGGCAGCTGCATTGTGGAAAGTGACTGAAGTTAATCTCACACGACACAAACATGAGTATGAACTCATTCTTTGTGATAGTGTCATAGTTCTTGTTCATGTTGTTGTTGTTGTTGTTGTTGTTGTTGTTGTTGTTGTTGTTATTGCTTTAGCTATTGTTTGTTTATTGGTGGTTATTGTGCTGCTACTACCACCACCACCACCACCACCACCACCACCACTACTACTACTACTACTACTACTACTACTACTACTACTACTACTACCACCACCGTACTACTACTACTATTACTACTACTACCACCGTACTACTACTACGTCCACGCGTAGGTTCGAATCCCACCACGTACAGCCTTAAAACACTTTGCCATTTGTCGAGTGGTTTAAAGTTACCTACATGTCACCATGATACCCAGGTTCTAGGTGGTTACACCCAAGATGAGCTTCGGGGTGATATGGGCCCTAATATGGGTACCACCGTAAAGAAAATTGCCTGCGCCACTAATGGGCGGAAGCTGAACAACGTTTCCCATACACTCTTCTAGTGTGCCTACAGGCGGTATAGGCCTTACCGTAAAAAAAAAAAAAGAAAAAAAACTGTTACCACTACTAGTACCACCACCACCACTACCACCACCACCACCACCACCACCACTGCTACTACTACTACTACTACTACTACTACTACTACTGTCAGATTTCTCTAATCGTTTTCAAAGGTCTTAGAGATGACCAATGAGTAGTGCAGTTATGTTGGATGGGATTATATCTTCGACATTTACTGAGGTAAACAGTCATTTTGAAGGCTATGGAGAAGCAGTGACTCCAGCAGTTCTGAGCACTGGTGAAGACAAGCCCTTCCCAAGGACATGACAACACTTGTGTCATCAAACACAAACAAACTATTTTAGTCAAATTCGTGGTCATTCACGTCGAGGCTGTGCCGCTTCGAGCAGCAGACTTCATATCGAAACGTACCGATGGTAGTAAATAAAGCATTACAAAAAACACTTTGCGTGTGACACCTGCGTACAGTCTGCCGTTAAGGAAACGGACTTGTGCACGGTCATGCGTGGCCTTGCTTGTCGTCAGGCTTTTTTTTTTTTTCTATTTTGCATTATTATTTAATTGATTTATTTTTCAATTTATTTGCCTGTCTTTATTTGTTTTTGTTTTTTTATTTATTTAATTATTTATTTATTTATTGTTACTTTATTTATTTATTTATTTATCTATATTTTTTTATCATTTTAATCTTTTCATTTATTCACATTTATTTATGTATTTCATTTTTATATACTTATTTATTTATTCATTTATCTATTTATATATATATATATATATATATATATATATATATATATATATATATATATATATATATATATATATATATATATAATTATTTTACTTTATTTTGTGTGTGTGCACTAAAGAAATGAGAGAGAGAGAGAGAGAGAGAGAGAGAGAGAGAGAGAGAGAGAGAGAGAGAGAAGGCATGAGGCAAGCAGTTAGAAAGGTGAAACAGTAACCATGGAAGACTTTTGGCGCTGATTCAGACAAGGCATTCAGTGTAAGGAGGAGATATCATGAAGATAAAAACCTTTTCACTTTACACAATTTAATCTCTTCACTACCATGACGCGTTTTCATAATCATTCTGGTTACTATTTTGGTGATTTTATGCAACTTCAGGAACTCTTATGGTGATTGAAATAGTGAAGACTTAGCTATTAATCTTCTGACCTCCATAGACCTTTCCTAATGACAATAAAATCGTCTAATCGCACTCAAAACTCATGATAAAAATGCGTCCTAGTACTGAAGGGGTTAATAGTCTTGTATGAAATGATTTCGTATATTTATGGAATCTGTGTTCCGTACAAGAAATGGTAAGGCTTCTGTGTGGTGTTTGAAGATGAGGGAAAGAAAAGAAGGGACAGGATTTCATTAAGGAAAGAACAGTACTTACAGATTCTTAACAAGAATCTTCTTATTGAGGAATGATTCTAAACATTTAAAACACCAGGAAACGAAAGTAACAGCCGAACAGTTTAAAAAATTGCAGTGGCCATCACCTTTCTTAGGAACTCATTGATATAGGAAAGAAAAAAAGATTTGATGAGACAAAAAATTTAATCATGCAAGAATCCCGAAAGCACATTTACAGAATACATCAGGAATACTTTTATTGGTCTCCCAAGGATCAAGGTCAAAGAGAAAATATTATTACAAAAGATTCCAATGATAGCAATAATACAGTCAGAGAGAGGAGCAACTTGCAAGCCTACCTTCATGTGATGTGTTTGCAGCGAAAGTCTGACGATAGAATTCAGCTCTAAATATAGAAAATATATGGTAGTGATGACATGTGGATTAAGTAAAGTATCATGGAATGTATTCACGATTCCATGGATAAATAATGAACTATGTGTGCGTGTGTGTGTGTGTGGATGGATGGATGGGTGGGTGGTGAGTGGGTGGGTGGGTACACAATTATGAGTGACAGCTTATTGTACCAGACAGAATCAGAACTGAAAGAATGAGGTCAGGATGCGTGGAGTTGCCAGTTATAGGTATTCTAGGAGAGGCTGAGCTGTGTCGGGGTCCGTGACGAGAAGACAGAGTACAGGGTTGGCTGGGGCTACTTGATAGAATGTTGGGCTCGGGTAGTGTTACATGCGTGCCACTTGAACTCTTCAATGTCCAGCTTCACGCACTATGTGGTGGTGGTGGTGGTGGTGGTGTTGTGTAGTGATATTTCATCGTTATTTTTGTTGTTGCCGTCGTTCTCATTATTGTTTTTATTATTATTATTATTATTATTATTATTATTATTATTATTATTATTATTATCATCATCATTATTGTTACTACTACTACTACTGCAACTACTACTACTACTACTACTGCTGCTGCTGCTGCTGCTGCTGCTGCTGCTGCTGCTGCTGCTGCTGCTGCTACTACTACTACTACTACTACTACTACTACTACTACTACTACTACTACTACTACTACTGCTCCACCTCTTCCTCCTCCTCGTTTGTTTCCACAAACAGCCTAGTAAAGACCTAAGGGTCTGTTGCTGTTTGTCTTCCTTTGTATTCCTCCTCTTCCTCTTCCTCTTCCTCTTCCTCTTCCTCTTCCTCTTCCTCCTCCTCCTCCTCCTCCTCCTCCTCCTCCTCCTCCTCCTCCTCCTCCTCCTCCTTTTCATTGTAATAGAAAAATAAAGCTCTTCCTGCTTTCTATTCCGCAGTGACCTAAGTAGAAGTGTTACAACAAACACGAGTGTGGCTGTAAAGAGTGGTACAAGAAATGCTTCAGCTTTATTGGAGCAACTTAGGATTGTACGTGCTATTGAGGAAACTTTGAACTGGGATACGTGAACATAAATGATGATAACGCATTTTTTTAACTTGAAGATTAACAATTTTTTATGCTGTCAAAATAGTTTACCATTTTCCAAACAGTACTTTCCTTTATTCCTATTTACCTGTCCATCCTTACCTCGTGTTGGAGTGTGTATATAAACAGTGAAATAAAGAGCTCTTTCCCCAACACTTGGCATCCCCGGAGCCCGATGGCGCAATGTTTTGGATCAATCAATCGGTGCTTTCCTGGCCTCTCTCTCTCTGCAACTCAATTATGAGCAGCCATGACTGGGTCCTCTCTTCATTCCGCCAGGAGCAGTGAAAGCCTTTTCCATATGTAGGAAGGGGACCGACCCGGCCCATACAAAACTGAAAATGTCAGCTGAATGCAGAGGATACGTGTCTTGAAACCTCCCTCTTGAAAGAGTTCAAGTCATTTGAAGATGGAAGTACAGGAGCAGGCAAAGAGTTCCTGAGTTTACCAGGAAAAGGGACGAATGATTGACAATACTTGTTAATTATCGCATTAAAGAAATGGACAGAATAGAGGTGAGAGAAAGAAGAAAGACTTATGCAACGAGACCGTGGGAGGAAAGAGTGACATGGAGGGATAAAACTGCCGTAGAACTGCAAAAGAGGGGAATTACAGCGAAAGTGGTTTGTTTTTTAACTTTTAAATGCCTTACCCTTGTATTAATGGAAATAGATTAAGTAGATCCGCGTCTATATACGTGTTCGTCTTGTGTTTTCAGAATGTGCTGGCGCTCAACCCTCGCATTCCCCGCCATGCCACGCTGCAGCCCTCGTCTGTCACCAAAACAAACAAGATGCACTGGAAGAGGAACAAACCCAAGAATTGCGCGGTGAGTATTAGCCGGGAACTATATTTTGGAACAAAGCGTATTTTGGTGAGTTGTAGCGTAGATTTCATAAAGTAATATTGTTTGACGTCCTTACTTTCTGGACTGGATCTTGGTTATCCTGTCTTAGGAGTCCGCAAAACTAACCTTCCCTTTTGTTTCCAACATATCCAAATCGTTTGATACAAATCTTAATCTTTTGCAGTTTCTATTTATCTCTGTGTATCTTTACTGTAGCTCTTCTCTGTTTGTTTTATTGGTGCAGTAATAGATGGCCTCTGCCCTTTAAAATTTATTTTTTTACAGGACACTACCATCACCCACTCTGTCTATTATTCAAAAATAACCTTCTCGGCCTAATCCCTTGCTCTATGCACTCTTACTCTGGCGATTCCTTCTTACATTGTTCAACTTCATTTTAAAGACGCCTCACTAAATAAGAATCTAATGCCCACGCAGAGAAGTAAGAACTTTTATTTCCTGGATGGGTAGAATGAACCGCAAGTTGTTAATTGCCTCGGAAATTCAGTTCCATCGACACAACCTTCCAGATAGCTATTTCCCTTTCTTCATTGTTAACATCCCCCTCTTCTACATTGAATATACTTTGATTATCCTTTACTGAAAATCTCAATAGGAAATCTCACATCTCACTTCTTACTAAGGCTGTTTCCGTGGAGTTAGGAATTTAGTTTCGTTTCTGTGTCTCTCCGCTAATTCTTTTTTCTCATCAATTAGCTTTAAACAGGGGTTTTATCCACCTTTGTACAGAACACTGCTCTCATATGCTGGGAATGTCAACTTCGACCCTACCGTCAGGGTTGAGTCTAAAGCCTTTCACCTCATCATTGCCATAGCGTTGTTGTTGTTTTTTGTTTTGTTTTTAATTCCTAATACTAACCTCCCGTAGCCTCTCTGCACCTAACTTTCTACTCATTCTCACCCTTATCCTGTCCATCTTATCTTCATTATTCACTCCTTTTGCCGGGAAATGTAATTTTACCTGTGTGGTTTTTCCTCCTTCCTGCGCCTTCTGCTGGGTCAGAAGAGGATTATCAACATCGCAACTAAACTACCGATATATTCGTTTTTCAATCCCTGTCTATAGTTGTCTTCTGGGGATAACGTATTGAGTAGCTGCTTTGTGTTCTTAATCAAACTCCAAACTAAATATATAAATTGATAGATAAATAGATGAGTGGCCTTTATTTCGTCTGTCCTGAGCTGGTGCGCTCTCTCTCTCTCTCTCTCTCTCTCTCTCTCTCTCTCTCTCTCTCTCTCTCTCTCTCTCTCTCTCTCTCTCTCTCTCTCTCTCTCTCTCTCTGTGTGTGTGTGTGTGTGTGTGTGTGTGTGTGTGTGTGTGTGTGTTCGGTGCAATAGTGTTTGAGACACGTGTCTACAACTCTGAGTTTCGCCCCAAGACTCACTGCTCCCTGGAGAACAACTTCGACGACATCAAGCACACAACCCTGAGCGAGCGCGGCGCCCTGAAGGAAGCAGCCCGCTGCCTCAAGTGTGCAGACGCACCGTGTCAGAAGTCCTGCCCCACACAGCTGGACATCAAGCAGTTCATCTCCTGCATCGCTAACAAGGTAACCCCGCCCTCACTTTGAATGCATTTCAACACAAAAGCTATAAGGCAGGTGAGTATGTGCAGTACCTGTCTTAAGGAGTTATTAAACTGTTAGGTTCTGCTCAGAGAACCGCATCAGCTGAGCAGTTTGTTTGCTGAACGAGTCTTTTTTCCTTTCAACAATCTCCAAAAATGGAATGGACAAAAATCTTCAGCCACACTAAATCATATTAAAACAAATGCACTATATCCTAATTTAACTTATTTCTCACATTATCTACGATTTCCAACAGCCCTTTATGCCCTAACATTGTTATATCTTGCTCAGCGAAATCTGCATCACTGTGTACCAGTTTTGCTGAACACTGATGAAGATTGAAGTTTAGTGTGTTTGATAAGTGAAATTATACCCGTGTAATTTCAACCGTACCCCACTATTCATTAGCCATTCCTCTCACGTCTCTGTTTCTTCGTACTCGTTCTCTCTCTTTCTCTCTCTCTCTCTCTCTCTCTATATCTTTTTAAACTTTTTTTTTATTTAAACAGTGTTCTCCGCTCCTCAAACTTAATACAAAGGAACATGTACCCAAAGGCGCACTGTCGTGTGCTACCTATTCTAAGGGTACTACAATCTATTTCTCTACAATATTTACAAGACTTAAAAATAGATAATATACAAGATGGTCAGCATGTAAATGGAGCACTATTCGTTTCACTTCACTAGCACTATTCACGCACTGCACTACACTGAGTGTCACGTCACAAAGAGTGTCAGAGGAGTTGGCAGTGTCTGTCTCCACTTATGTGCCATCAGTTTGACACTGTGAGTGTTCATCTCCTGGACGTGAGGCACCGCGGCCGTGAACAAGTTCCACATCCTGGAGACGCGTCCTGCGAAGGTGCGTTGATGCTGACACCCGTGGGATCGCGGCACCTCTACGGCGTCACCACCATTGAGCACCGTTCTCGTGCTCCGTGCGGTGACTCTTAGAGGATGACGCAGCCCTGCCAGATGTGGCACTCTTTGCACCTGTGCCTTATGGAACACTACGATCGCCGCCACGTCTCTGCGGTGTTCCAGTGAATCAAGGGACGCTCAGGCTCTGGGTGAGGTGGTAGTGCAGCATCTACTAGCCGTATGGCGCGGCGTTGGATGCTGTCCAGTCTCCTTCTGTGTGTGGCGGCACAGGACATCCAGGAGAGAGCTGCGTATTCAAGGTGGGGCCGCACCTGTGCCTTGTACAGCAGCAGTCTCCCTTCCTGTCGAGGAAACTGGCGATCCTTCTGAGAGCGGAGATCCTGTGAGAGGCTTTCTTGGCAATGGTTTTGACATGCCTGTCAAACCTCAGCCCTCGATCCACCTCCACTCCAAGTATCTTGACGTCATCTTGGAGTGGAGAGCAGCAGCGCCAAAAGACAACTTTCCTGCCATTGCTGCCATGGCGGCTGGGGACCGAGAGACAACCATTGCTTGTGTCTTCTCCGGCGCGAATGTCACTTGCCAGCGAGCACCCCACTCCTTTATCACTCGTAGCTGCTGATTGATGGCCTCAGCAGCCCGCCCACTGTCCTGGCGTGGATAGGTATAGGAGAGGGTGCAGTCATCAGCATAGGCCATGACTCCTGGCAGTAGCTGGAGAAGATCATCCACGTAGATATTCCACAGGAGTGGGCCAAGAATTGAACCCTGTGGCACTGATGCCTCCACAGGCAGGGACTCAGATGTTTGCCCGTTGACAACCACCTTGAGGCTTCTGTCCTGCAGGTAATTTCCCAAGAGTCGTAGCAAGCCACCCTGGATGCCTTTAGCACGAAGCTTTTCTAGTAATCCGTTGTGCCATACTTTATCAAAAGCTCCTGCTATGTCCAAAGCAACCACTATAGTGTCCTTGCCGTCGTCGAGGGCGTCCTGCCAATGCCTGGTGAGAAGCATCATTAGGTCGGAGGTTGACCTTCCAGGTCTGAACCCAAACTGTTGGTCTGAGAGGAGGGCATTGTCCTTGAGATGGCTACACACCACCTCTGCCACGACCCTCTCAAACACTTTACCCACCACTGACAACAGGGATATGGGTCTGTAGTTTTTTGGGTCCGTCCTGGAGCTTTTTGTGTACGGAACTACTCGAGCCTCCTTCCACACTGAAGGCCAGACGTTTTCCCGTACACAAGTTGTGAAGACTTGGGTGAGAGGGGCAGCCAGTTCCTGGGAGCATCGCTTCAGCAGGTGCGGGCTGATGTCATCAGGGCCGGTGGCTTTCTGTGTGTCCAGCCCCGCAATAATCGCTTCACCTGCTGATGCGTCACCTCCACCATGGTGACAGTCTTCTCACATTGCTGGACCAGCTGAGGCGGTGGCTGCTGTGGATTCCCCACCTTCATTTTTCCAGCAAACAAGGAAGCCAGCAACTGTGCCCTCTCCTTACTGCTGGTGGCGACAGTACCGTCCTGCTTGCTGAGGGAGGGATGGATTCTTGGTGGCCAGTTCCTGTTTGTCCTTAACAAGGACCACCAAGTTTTGTTTCCTACGCCAGTGCCACACAGTTTCCGGCGCAGGCTTTCCTCCCACTTTTTTAAGGCCCACTTGCTGGTTACCACCATCCTCCTGCATGCAGCCCTGTGCAGGTCCTTGTTGCGCCGAGTCGGGTTCCTCTTGTAGCGGAGCCAGGCAGCATACTTTGCCTCAGCAGCAACACGGCAACGGTAGCCAAACCATGGCTGATCCGTCGATCTGGTGGTGTATTCCCTGTGTGGGACGTGGCGTCTCTGGAGGGCGAGAAGGTGAGAGGTGAGTGCAAGTGCTTCACTCTCTGCTCCTCCCTGTAGCAGAGTGGCCCATGGGGTGTGGGTCAGGTCGCGGCGCAGGGAAGCCCAGTCTGCTTTGTTCCACAGCCAGATGGTGCGGGTGGTGGCCTCGTCCTGAGCCACGCCCACTTCCAGCTGTGTCAGTACAGCGTGATGGTCAGAGCTGCCCACGAGCCCCAGCTGATGACACTGAAGCTTGTCTTCCTGGTAGTCTGAGATGACAGGGTCTAATGTCCCTCCTCGTTCATGTGTGGGGAAGGTGACATGATCTGTCAGACCCTGCACCTCCAGGAGATTCTCGTAGGCGTCTCTTTCCAGGTGGTGATTGAGATCCCCCCACAATCAGCACGTGGCTGCAGCTGTGTGCCATCATCAGGTTGTCTAAGGTCTCAGTCAGGTACAGGAGTGAGTCAGGCCCTTGTCGCGGGGGGGCGATACAGGGCACACAGCAGGAGGGCTGAGCGGTCTGCCAGCATTACTCGGAAGTACATCATCTCCATCAGTGGAGGCGTGTCTATGTCGAGTAGCTGGGCCTGCATTCCTTCCTTGAAGCAGACAGCCACTCCACCTCCTGTTCGCTCCTGTCGGTCCCTCCTCACCCAGTGGGTGAAGCCCTGCATCCGGCCATACGTGGGCTCCACCTCACTGTTTATCCATGTCTCGGTCACCACAACAATGTCTGCATTGTGTTGTTGTACACAGTTGTGGTATAAGTCTGCAAGGTTAGTCCGGAGACCACGGACTTTGCTTGAGACGACCTTCAGTTGGCGGCGGAGGCAAGCTGGGTGTACCATGGCGAGGGATGGTAGTGAGCAAGGCCTGCTAGTCCGAGGTGGTGGTTAGGGTCCGCGGCCGATTGCTGGTACTGGTGAAGAGAAGTGGTCCACTGCCGGCCCTGGCTGTGATTCCAGACACCAGGCTGAAGAAGGAGTGGGCGATGTTGTGGCAGGGACTGAAATGAAGTGAGGGGGTGGGCGGGCTGAGGCGCTGCAGGTGGGAAGGGTGTGGCTGTGTGCCTTTCCACTGCAAGGAGCCGCTTTATAAGACGCTCCTGACGTAAATCGTCAGTCCTGGGGTGGCAAGTATCTCTCTCTCTCTCTCTCTCTCTCTCTCTCTCTCTCTCTCTCTCTCTCTCTCTCTCTCTCTCTCTCTCTCTCTCTCTCTCTCTCTCTCTCTCTCTCTCTCTCTCTCTCTCTCTCTCTCTCTCTCTCTCTCTCTCTCTCTCTCTCTCTCTCTCTCTCTCTCTCTCTCTCTCTCTCTCTCTCTCTTCCAAAAATCACATACAATTGTTTGGTTTAAAGATATTTTTGTTACTGTTGTCATAATTATTGCAATGCTAAAGTAAGTTTTTTATTTGAATTTCAGTTTTGAACCATCTTGAACTTGTCTTTCAGGAATTAAATTCTTTAAATCTGTATTCATCTTAATCTTCCTAAGCTTACAAAATGCAACTGTATCTGGTAACAGGATACAGCATTGTGTGATCCTCTTTTTATTTATTGAATATGTATGTATTTTCATCTCTATATATTGTACATTGATTTTAAGAAATTTGTGGAGAAAGACATTGTTGAACGTGCTGCTTTGTTTATTTCGTGTTTCTAAAAGTAATGTTTAGTACAGTAGTATTATTTTTTTCTTATCAGATTACACAATAATCAATATGAATTCCTTAATTTTGTTCATAGAAATCCTTCTGTGTGTAAAACTATTTTCTATTCATATTATCCGATGTTATTAATGTTTATCTGTTTCCTTCGTATTCTATGTTGTATTGATCATATATACATTGTGTGTGTGTGTGTGTGTGTGTGTGTGTGTGTGTGTGTGTGTGTGTGTGTAACACTTGGCACACCCTAATTCTAGCTATGGCCCCATTGTCCCTAACAGTTTCGCATCCTCTGTTTAGTAAGTCTCTAAACAAATTACGGTATTTGAAACATTGTGACTCTTAAGAACATTTTCGCTGTGTACAACATTGCAAATCATCTCATTTTGGTTCAGCGCAGGGAGTCAGCTTGATCTGGCCTCACACCAGACAGCAGCTCACTCTTCACGGCTAAGCAGCCACACGTGTGGTGGCCAAGGTGTGAGCTTCCTTGGTGGTGGTGGTGGGGCTGGCGGTGGCAGTGTGTTTAGATGTAAGCCGGCGGGAAGTCTTGGATAATGCTATAGATAGCGTATTTTTTTCGCAAGTTGCATGTTGTAGGAAATATTTTTAATCTTTTTCTTTTATTTCATTATTATGATTTATTTCGTTTTGTTCGTTTTGTTTCCCG
>NC_059302.1:9235924-9255924 GCF_017591435.1 Portunus trituberculatus | reverse complement strand
CAGAGGGGAAGAAGAACCATCGTTGATTGACCTAGTATTCACAAAGAAGCCAGAGCCCCCTTCCAACATATAATATCTTAGTCCAATTGGAAGAAGTGATCATATAACATTAGCGTTGGAAATGCAGGAAGAGGACGGGATGAAATACAGAGAAGACTATAAAAAAGAAATATTAAATTATGCAAGAGTAGATTTTGAAAAGTTAACCAAATTTTTTGCTGATATTGAATGGAGAAACATTATGAATGGAAGGACAATACAGGGGAAGTATGAAATTTTCCTACAGAAATATAACGAAGGAATGAAGAAATTCGTACCTATTTATAGAGTAAAGAAAAGTATACATGCTTGGTACAATTCCAAATGTATAGAAGCTAAAAGGGAAAAAGATAAAGCTTGGAAAAAACTCAAAAAGCAGAGAAATAAAAAACAACAGACAGCAGTATAAGGATGCGAGAAATGAATATATTAGAGTAAGGAGAGAGGAAGAAAGAAACTTTGAGAAAGATGTGGTGCGAAAAGGCGAAGGTGAACCAAAGCTTTTCTACAAATATATAAATGATAAGATGAAGAATAAAGAAACAATTGAAAAAAATTATTAAATGAAGGAAGGCATGCCAAACAGCAAAAGAAATAAGTGAAATAATGAATGATAGTTTCAAAACTGTGTTCACTGTAGAAGAAGAATTTACAGAACCAGATAGGACATTGCGTTGCTGAGGATTGCAGGAAATCATAGTGCCCAAAGAAGATATTGGAAGACTGCTAGATAATTTGGATGTCAGAAAAGCAATGGGACCGGATGACGTATCAGGCTGGGCACTAAATGAATATAAGGAGCAGCTGTTAGATCCAATTTGGGAAATGATTACAAGTTTATTAAAAGAAGGGAGAGTACCACTAGAATGGAAGTGAGCCAACGTAATCCCAATATTCAAAGGAGGAAAGTCAACTGAGTCATTAAATTACAGGCCGGTGTCAGTTACAAGTGTTGTGGGGAAGATATGTGAAATTATTATCAAAGAAAAATTAATTAAATATCTAGAAGAGCAGGTTATATCGAACAAACAAATTGGGTTCAGAACAGGAAGATATTGTGTGTCGAACTTATTAAGCTTCTACTCAAAAGTAATAGTAGGACTGGAGGGCAAAGATGGATGGGTGGACACGGTATACCTAAACATAAAAAAGGCCTTTGTAAAGTCCTTCACTGCAGACTACTTTGGAAGTTAGAGAGCATAGGAGTACTGAGAGGAGCTTTGTTAGATTGGTTAAGGGATTACTTGAAGGACAGAGAGATGAGAACTGTGATCAGAGATACATACGCATCTTGGGGTAAAGTAACAAGTGGAGTGCCACAAAGGTCAGTGTTAGCCTCCATTATGTTTCAAGTATATGTAAATAACATACAAAATGGGATAACCAGTTATATTAATTTGTTTGCTGATGCTGCAAAATTGCCAAGAGTAAACAAAACCCGAGAGGACTGTTTGCTGCTGCAGGAAGATATAAACAAAATTTACGAGAGGAGTAACTAGAAGTTGGAGTCCAGTGCCAAGAAATGTCACGCAATGGAATCAGGAAGGAGCGACCATGATACGTCCAAGGTTAGAATATGCAGCAGTGGTGTGGTCACCGATCTCGAAAAAGGATTTAAGAAGATTAGAACGAATCCAGAAGAGAGCTACAAAGATGGTGCCGGAAGTAAAGGACCTAACATATGAAGAAAGGCTGAAGGAAATGAGACTGCCAACTTTACAAGATAGAAGAGGACGAGGATGCCTAATGACAATGTATGAAATAGTAAATGGCCTTTTTAATGCCATTTACTATTTTGTACATTGTCATTAGGCATCCTCGTCCTCTTCTATCTTGTAAAGTTGGCAGTCCTATTTCCTTCAGCCATTCTTCATACTACTACTACTACTACTACTACTACTACTACTACTACTACTACTACTACTACTGCTGCTGCTGCTGCTGCTGCTACTACTACTACTACTATTACTGCTGGTACTAATAAACTCACCCACACGCATTCCTCATACTTTCCGCTAACTACTATTTGTTTTGTTTTTTAACGTGAAAGGGGAGAATTGGCCAAGGTCAACGAAAATTATTAAACAAATAGGCCCACTTAGATGCTAGTTCCCGAACAGATAGAGAGAGTTAGCCAAAAGAATGAGATAAATCTCTTGAAATCTCCCTCTTAAATGAGATAAGGTCATAAGAAGCAGGTAGGGAGTTCCATAGTTAACTAGAGAAAGGGATGAATTATTAAGATTACTGGTTAACTCTTGCGCTAGAGAAGTAGACAGAATAGGGATGAGAAAAAGAAGAAAGTCTTGTGCAGCGAAACCACGGGAGGAGGGGAGGCATGCATTCAGCAAGATCAGAAGAGCAGTTGGCATGACATTACTGGTAGAATATATAGCAAAAGATGGAACATTGTGGCTGTGAGAAAGTGGCTGAAAACAGTCAGAGAGGAGAATTGATAAGACGTGTTAAGAATACATGTATCTGAGTTTTTAAAATATTGTAAGGTACTTCAAGGTATAATTTATTGCTTTAGTCCCCCTTTTATTTAAGTTCTTCTATAAGTCTCATAAAAATTAATTAACTTGTATTTTTCAGCTATAGTGCTATAAGTAATTTTCAGTATTGTTTCTCTAATCTTTTTTATAGAGAAGTATTAAATGGAAAAATATTATGTGATTTATTGTTTTTGTACAAATATGTGAGAAGGAACTTTATTTGTATGTTTGTAAACCCTTTGTTATGAAATACACAAAAACCATCATGGCTGAGTCTTTGTTGTTTTAAGCTTCTTGAGCGAGCTAGTTTTGTCAAGATTTTGCCGAGTCTTCAACATTTATGAGGCCCAGACCCGGGAACCTTTAGATGGATTATACTAGAAGGTATTTGAGCCCAGTTTATTGTCAGAAAGATGTGTCAGGACTTGAAAGAAGCCCGCAAGAAGAGGGGGTCAGCGGCTGTCGGCCTTTGATACTCTTCAGGCCGAAGCTGAGTTACTGTTGGATAAACCTGATGACCTTGAAGCAAATATTGATGAAACTGACAGGTTCCACAGAGATGCTTGAAGAGTAAGAGCCCGAGCACCTACACTTTTGAGGAGAGCAAATGATGATAATGATAAGGCATCTGCCACTTCTAAGGAAAAGTCAAAGGTTAAATTACCTAGATTGGAGCTCCCCAAATATTCTGGTGAGTTAACTGTATGGAAATCATTCTGAGACCGATTTGAGGCACTAGTTGACCAAAGTGATCTGCCAGATATAAGCAAATTTAGCTACTTGCAGTCATTGCTTCATGGAGAAGCACCATCAGTATTGCAAAGATGTGAGAAGGAACTTTATTTGTATGTTTGTAAACCCTTTGTCATGAAATACACAGAAACCATCATGGCTGAGTCTTTGTTGTTATAAGCTCTTTGAGCGAGCTGGTTTTGTTAAGATTTTGCCTGACTCTCTTCAACAAGACGAAAACTTTTCTAATTCCACCTTATCTAGTCAAACAGTATGAGTGAAACTCTCCCATACTTGCGAAAAATACTCCATACATGGGTGAATAAAACCCCGGTGCAGAGTTAGCAGTTGAAGTGATGAGAAAAACTGGTAGAGACGACTCAAGACACATAACTTCATGGAAATTGTTTTAGCTCTAGAATAGATATGAAGTTTCCAGTTTATATTCTAAGTAAAGGACAGACCAAGGATATTCAGTGTAGAAAAGGGTTATAGTTGAGTGTCATGATTGTGTCTAGTTGATAGATGGGGGAATTAAGCTTCTGAGGCATTGTACAATATTTAGTTTTTCTCTCTTTGAATCAGAAGTTTTAAAGAGATTAGAAGTCAGGTGTTCTGTGGCTTCTCTGCATGATCTGTTTACTTACTGAAGGGTTGGTCATCTCTGAGAAGATGGGTATCCTAGTTTGGTTTAGATCATTGATGAATAATAGGAATCAATCATGGGGGGCAATCAATCACTGGGGGGTGTATCACCTCGCCTACCCTATGGTGCCACTCTTGGCAGTCGTGCCTTTCAAGTCTCCATGTAGGATGACCTTCCAATGCCAATTAACTCCCATCAGGAGGCATTGACTTGCCACAGCCATGAGTTCTGTGGAGGTCCTCTTGGCTTCCTCCATGCTGGGTTATCCCTATTGGGGACAACCCGATATGCAGGTTCAGCTTCAGGGTACTGTGCCACATGCCCATATAGTCGTATTTGGCGTTGACGGACTATGCTGATAATCGGCCTCAAATCAGTCTCACGGAGCAATTACTGATTTAACACAAAGTCATACCAGTGGTACCCCAGATCCTGTAAAGGCATCTCGTACCAAAGACATCAATTCACCTCTTCAGATCGGTGTCCAGCGTCTATGTCTCACAACCATAGAATAAGACAGGGGTCGCCAATGACTTGAAGATTCAAAGTTTCGTCTGTCTGCACAGGTACCGACAACGCCAAATACTCATGTTGAGCGAATCCATAACGCCGTGGGCAAGGCCAATCCGCCATACAACTTCCTGGCTTGACCCATCATCGTTACACACTACACTACCAAGTTTTCCAAGATTTCAATGTCCTCATCATATGCATGGATGGACTGTACTGTTTCATCCTGTAAACCTCCAAACTTCTGAACCTTGATCTTGGGCCAGGAAACCTAGAATCCGAAGGGCTTTGCCTCCTCATGCAGTGCCTCTAGAGCTACTACCAAAGCCTCCAGTGACTCAGCAAAGATTACTACATCATAAAAACAAGATATGTAATCTCAGTATTGCTAACTGATTCTCCACAGTAACTTTGGTCTACAACTCTGCCTAGTTCCCAGTTCATCCAAGTGTTGCAAAATGATGAAGCAAGCACGCATCCCTGCCTCACTCCCTCACAGGAAAGAGGCTGGACACGCTCCCTCCACTTTTCACAGCATTCACAGTCCCAGAGTAAAGGGAAGTTAGTAGACCAATAATCCTTGCAGGAATCCCACAGAGATGCAGAAGATCCCAGAGTGTCTCTCGATGCACTGAATCAAATGCCTTCTTGAGATCAACATAGGCTGCAAGCATCCCATGTTGAAACTCATGTCGGTGGTCAGTTGTTGACTTACTGGGCGTGAACCCAGACTGTTCAGGTTTCTGATGTTTCAGCAGGTGACTGTGGATATGCATCAACAGCAAATGGGCAAGCACCTTGCCTGGTACACTGAACAGTGCTACACCACGGTAGTTGTTGCAGTCCTGACAGTCCCCTTTGCCTCTTCCAGATAGGGATGACCAACCCCTTTTTCCAGTCATGGGGAATGGTACCTGAATGCCATACAGCAGTCAAGACAGCATGCAACCCACAGATCATGGCCTCACCCCCCACTTTGAGTAGCTCCACACTGATGTTACAGATGCCAACTGCCTTTCCACCCCTCATCTTTGCCATATTCTCTTTGGCATCATCATTGGAGGATGCAGTTTCGTCAATGGGTGGATCAACGTCCATCATCTGTAACCCTGCAGTTAGGAGCTGTCCACTTGAAGGATCCACCATAAACAGCTGCTCAAAGTACTCAGCCCAACGAGCTATCTGCCCATCTGAGTCCGATACGAGGCAACCACCTGCTGTTCGGAAAGCGCTCGCCTGAGATGTAGACTTGCAGCGGAGTTTCTTTAGGGCTCGATAGGCAAGTCGGAGGTCATTAGCACTTAAATTACAATACACATCCTCAATGAGATCCCTGACATATCTCTCCTTGTCTCTCCTCAGGAGAGTTCTAGTCCTATGTAACAGAGCCCTGTACTGGTCGCAGTTTCCAGCAAGTCTGGCAGCACAACTCTCCTCAATACTGTCCAGCTTCTCTACCAAGGCGAAGCCACTCCGTGACCTTGGGCGCTCCCCAACGCATTCCTTAGCAGCCTCAAGAATCTCACGTTTGAAGGTATCCTCAGTGTGTCAAGCACTCCAAACCGATTGGAGACTGTCACTGCATACTCCTGGGCACATGTCAAGTCCTTCAGTTTCTCAAGATGAAACATAGTGTGGTCACATCTTGGAAGCTTTCTGGACTTGACATGCAGGTTGAGTGTAGCAACAACAAGCTTGTGGTCAGTGGCAAAGAACTCGGCACCCTGAAAAAACCTGTAGTTCTGGAGGATCCTCCAATGAATACTAACAAGTATATGGTTGTCATACCAAGTTCAGTGGTGCAGCACTGGTCTCTAATACCAAGAACATGCAATTTTCAACCTTCTGGATCTTGCAAGATTCAGAAGAAAAGAGCTGTTGTCATTCCTGGTACTAGAGCCATGGAGACCAACACGTACCTCATAGCTGGCTCTCTCAGTGCCAGTAACAGCATTAAAGTCGCCCAAGGCAATAAGTGCATCACGACTGGGACACTGGTCCAGTACAGAGTCGAATTTGGCGTAGAACGTCTCCTTCTCTTCAGTTTCACATACCTCGGTAGGAGAGTATACTCGTACTGCAACAACAGACATGAAGCCTAGACTATGCTTCAGCCTTAGTCACATTATACAGTCATCAACTGGAGTAACCTCTACAACGGACGGCTGCAGTCTGCTGGAGACGCCTATGGCTACCCTCTTGAAATGGTGACCATTGTTCATGCCTCCTTGTCTCAGAGTCCCACCATATCCACCCTCAGCCTACTGAGCTCATCCGATAGATGAGGCAGTCGTCGATCCTCTGAGAGGCTCAGGACGTTCCAGGAGCTCACACTTAGAACTCTCCGAAGGTTTACCTCAGGAATGGTCCAACGGGCAGGCGTCACGTCTGCAACCCCACCGGCAACCCCAATGTTAAGAATAGGGAGAGGGGATCCTCCTGTTCCTCTTAGAACACAGGGATCTCGCAGGCAACATTTCGGCAGTGAGAAAGAGGCTGAAGACAGTCAGTCAGAAGAGGGGAGTTAATGAGACGAAAAGCTTTTGATTCCACCCAATCTAATTAAAGTGTGTGAGTGGAACCCCCCATACATGTGAAGAGTGCTCCATACATGGGTGGATAAGGCTCTCGTAGAAAGTCAGCAGTTGGGTGGGGGAGGAGGACTGAAAAAGACTGGTGGAGATGCCTCAGAAAGCCTAACTTCATAGAAGCTGTTTTTGTAAGAGATGAGATGTGAAGTTTACAGTTTATGTTATAAATAAAGGACAGACCAAGAATATTCAGTGTAGAAGAGGGAGACAATTAAGTGTCATTGAAGAAGAGGGGATAGTTGTCTGGAAGACTGTGTCGAGTTGATAGATGGAGAAATTGAGCTTTTTGAGGAATTGAACACCGTTAAGTTTTCTCTACATGCCCCAGTCAGAAATCGTAGAGAGATTAGAAGCCAAAAATTTTGTGGCTTCCCTGCGCGATCTGCCTGAAGGGTCTGTCGTCTTTGAAAAGACATGAAAAACTGCAGGATGATATCATCAGCATAGAAATGGATAGGACAAGAACTTTGCTTGAGATCATTGATGAATAATAGGAAGAGTGGATAGTAGGATAGGACCTTAAGGAAGAACACCGTTGATAGCTTGAGGAGAAGAACAGTGACAGTCTACCACAGCATCAATAGAACAATTGGAGAGGAAACTTGAGATGAAGTTACAGAGAGAAGGAAAGAAACCGTAGGAGGGTAGTTTGGAGATCAAAGTTTTTTGCCAGACTCTTTTGAAAGCTTTTGATATTTCTAAGGCAACAGCAAGAGTTCCACCAAAATCTCTAAAAAGAGGATTACCAGGACTTAGCATGGAAAGCCAGATCACCAGTAGAGCGGTCTTGATGGAAGCCATACTGGCGATAAGATAGAAGACTGTGAAGTGGCTTAATAAGAATCTTCCTATTAAAGATAGATTCAAAAACTTTAGAGAAGCAAGCTATAGGGAGATAGTTTGAGGGATTAGAACAGTCACCCTTTTTAGGAACTGACTGAATGTAGGTAGAAATCAATAGACAGAGTTCAAAGAGTTTGGCCAGGCAAGGTACAAGCGCGGAGGTACAATTTTTGAGAACAAAAGGAGGGATCCCATGATCTCCATAAGCCTTCTGATGGTTTTGGGCAGCAAAGGCATGGAAAACATTATTGCAAACAATTTTACTTAAAGGTGTGAAATAGTCAGAGAGAGGAGGAGAGGGAAGAACAAGCACAGAATCGTTCAAAGTAGAGTTATTAGCAAAGGTTTGAGAAAAGAGTTTAGTTTTAGGGCCAGATATGATGACAGTGGTGCCATCAGGGTGAAATAAAGGAGGGAAAGATGAAGACAAAGATTTGAAGATGGTTTTGGCCAGATACCAGAAGTCTCGAGGTTAGTTTGTTTTTCGAAAGATGTTCACATTTTTATTAATGAAGGAGTGTTTGGCAAGTTGAAAAACAGACTTGACATAATTCTAGGCAGAAATATAAAGCGCATGAGATTCAGGTGATGAGTCTCTGACACGGAAGCATTAATCATTCCGAGGAAAATCACTATAATACCTTCTCTGGTCTCCAAATTGGCCAAGGCAAAACACTAGAGGCACCTCTGCTTTGGAGGATACTGAGGAGGGATTTGAGAAATAGGACAAGATACAGATATGGGATTGTGATCGGAGGAATCCAACAGAGAAGATAGGGTAGCAGCATAAGTAGAAGGATTATAGAAGAGAAAAAGCTCAAGAATGTTGCGCATATCTCTAAGTATGGTCAGGAATACGAGTAGGGTGTTGCACCAGTTGCTCTAGATCATGGAGGGTAGCAAAGTTGTAGGTTAGTTCACTGGGATGGTCAATGAAGGTAGAGGAAAGCCAAAGCTGGTGGTGAACATTGAAATCTCCAAGGATGGAGATCTCTGCAATATGGCAGATAGACAGAATGTGCTCCACTTTTGAAGTTAAATTAATAGTCAAAGAATTTTCTATTGTCAGAGGAATTAAGGGAAAAGTTAGCAACACAGATAAATCTAGTTTTAAAGTGAAGTCAAGTCGTTGCGTGCACAGACGCAACATCCAGCTTTGGAACGAAAATGAAGATAGAGAAAGTAGGAAGGAACAGAAAAGGGGTTACTGTTAGTTGCCTCAGACACCTGTTCTTCAGTGAGGAAAAGAAGGTGAGGTTTAGTAGAGGAGAGGTGGTGTTCTATACAGATTGAAAATTAGATTTAAGATCACATATGCTGCTGAAATTAATGAAGAAAAAGTTGACGGGATGTCAAGACATTTATGGCCTATACCGCAAGAGCAACTTAGATTACAGTATGTACTCTTATGTCTTCCTTCTTGATAAAACACCCTTCTTACCCATATTTTGAGCCAGACCGACATAGGAATAGGTAAATAGGTTAATATCATAAGCCAGGAGTCGTGATGTGTTTTACCACATCTTTCTCAACCCACCTCTCTCTCTCTCTCTCTCTCTCTCTCTCTCTCTCTCTCTCTCTCTCTCTCTCTCTCTCTCTCTCTCTCTCTCTCTCTCTAGATTCTGCTATATATGATTACTTTGTGAAAATGGTAATGAATAACAGGCAGAGCGTAATGAGAGTTAAATTTACAAGAGGTGAAATTTTTTTTTTTTCTTTCTTTTTTTCTTTTTACTTTATGGCGTATAGCGCCTGTAGGCATACTTGAAGAGTATATGTGGGAAGCGCTGTTCAGCTTCCGCCCATTAGTGGCACAGGCAATTTTATTTATAGTGGTACTCATATTAAGGCCCATATCACCACCCAAGCGCATCTTTGGTGTAACAACCTAGAACCTAGGGTATCATGGTGACATGAAGGTAACTTTAAACCACTCAAAGTGGTATGTGGTGGGATTCGAACCAACGTCCGATCCCACGCTCACCACCTTATCCATTACACCACTGCCTCCCTAGGGCACAAGAACCTGAAAATGCCGCTCCCGAAAGTAATGAAAATGTGATATTAGGTATAATATACTTGTTTATTATGTATACATATATTAAACTATACATACATGAACTTTAGATCAATATTTTGCGCGCCTTTAATTTTGCAAAATCTGAAATAACGGTCCGAACATCAATATTCTCAGTATCCTCGCTTGTGCAGCTTCCTGGGAAATATGCCACCTGGGGCATTCGCCTCGCTCGTTCCCCATATCACTACGTCACTAATGACAGGACAGCCTTTGTAGCTTTCATCTTTTCTTGGCTCTCCAGTAACTATAATCCTTCGTAAACCCAATGGAATGCTGCCCTCTCATCACCACTCTTTCCCTGCTCCAAGTTCGAACTACGTCTACGTGTGTTCACTGAGGGTTCTAGGTCGTCAGCTGCTGCTACTGTGTGTGTGTGTGTGTGTGTGTGTGTGTGTGTGTGTGTGTGTGTGTGTGTGTGTGTGTTATATACCTGCTGTCTTCAATGCGCAGGTTGAGAGAGAGAGAGAGAGAGAGAGAGAGAGAGAGAGAGAGAGAGAGAGAGAAGATTGAAAGAAGAATAAGAAGCATGGGTATGGTGAAGAGGGACGAGAAGGGGAATGTGGAGGGTGAGAGGAATAAAGCGAGTTAGTACACGCAGAGGCAGCTCTGTTCAATAACAGCTGCCAAAACATAAAAGGATGATAGGTCTCACTTTTTTTTAGATATATAGATAGAAAACTACTTCGTCAAGGAGAGAACCAACTGTACTCAGAATTATCAAAACTTTCATTACAAATAATCTCAGTTAAGTCCTAAAATCCAACAACATGAAGGCATATTTCTCTGAAGGTATGTGTCAGTGCAAGTCTCAGCTACCTGAAGTGAAGGGAGTGGTGCTGGTGTTGGGTGCTGGAGACACCGCCTTTGACTGCGCCACGTCTGCCCTTCGCTGCGGCGCCAGACGAGTCTTTGTTGTCTTTAGGAAAGGCTTCACAAACATCCGGGCTGTTCCAGAAGAGGTCTGTTCTCACAGAATTAAATTTGAAAGAACTTATTCTTTAACTTATCATGAATTGTCCAACTTCATTATATTCACAAGCGAATGACTGATGAAAAAAAAAAAAAAAAAAAAAATAAATATATATATATATATATATATATATATATATATATATATATATATATATATATATATATATATATATATATATATATATATATATATATATATATATATATATATATATATATATATATATATATATATATATATATATATATATATATATATATATATATATATATATATATATATATATATATATATATATATATATATATATATATATATATATATATATATATATATATATATATATATATATATATATATATATATATATATATATATATATATATATATATATATATATATATATATATATATATATATATATATATATATATATATATATATATATATATATATATATATATATATATATATATATATATATATATATATATATATATATATATATATATATATATATATATATATATATATATATATATATATATATATATATATATATATATATATATATATATATATATATATATATATATATATATATATATATATATATATATATATATATATATATATATATATATATATATATATATATATATATATATATATATATATATATATATATATATATATATATATATATATATATATATATATATATATATATATATATATATATATATATATATATATATATATATATATATATATATATATATATATATATATATATATATATATATATATATATATATATATATATATATATATATATATATATATATATATATATATATAAAGCTTTTGTTTTTCGTGTGGGTCCGGCACCTCAGTGAACCTTTTGAATTGTATTTTTTTTTTACCTTGCCGACGCCCTTCTTACATAAAGAAAATAATGCTTTCCAGATGGAGCTTGCAAAGAAGGAGATGTGCGAGTTTCTTCCCTTTCTTTCACCCCGTAAAGTGCTGACAAAGAACGGCCGTGTGTCTGGTATGGAATTCGTCAGGACAGAGCAAGCAGAGGATGGCACTTGGCTGGAGGACGAGGACCAGACCGTGCGGCTCAAGTGTGACTATATTATATCTGCTTTTGGCTCAGGACTCTCTGATAAGGATGGTAAGTTTCTTTCCCTTTGTTATTCCACGATTATGTACATAGTACATGATTATGGTATTTGTCATTGCTCGTTTAAGAGTGTGGGTAACTAATTTTGAATAATATTACAACGCCTTCCGCGCACGCGTGACACGTGACTTAATTCCTCACTTGATTCATAATCTGCCGTGTCGCCACCAAGATATGGTACCGATGTTACGCCGCCCTGGGCAAGTCTGTATTCCTCACTTGGGTTTGTGTACATCATTGTGAGGAAAGAAACGTTGGACAGAACTTGTGAAATTTCATTCCTTGTGCAAGTAAATACAACAGCAGCAAGTCAAAATTGTCTCTGCACTTATCACTCTTCTTCTCACAAACTCGCTGTTCTTACAGACTAGTCTTCTAACTGACTGTCCCTTTACTTACTGCCTATTTTACGTCTTCCAACAATTAATGTTGTTTCTGCTTAATACTGACTGACTACTGACTCGTGTTGGCTCAGAACCTCCTCTTATACAATATCTGTTAGATCAAGATAAGTCTACTACATTACAGAACCTCTTCAATCTTCCTGGTCACATTACATAAGACCCACATAACTACAACACACAATAGAAGATTTAACGATACAGAACAACTAGGCATCGCACATTTGTGGCAGGGAGCAACTTGCTGGGACACACTTGGCCACCTACTCCACCCCCCTTCCCGCCTTCACTCGGGTGACGCAATTCCTATCAAGTAGTCTTCTCGAGAGTTTTTGAGATCCTTCGCACAACAATATGCTATGATTGATGCTCATTTATTAAATTTGTATGTATGTATATATATATATATATATATATATATATATATATATATATATATATATATATATATATATATATATATATATATATATATTCTCCTTTAAACAGACGAGATTAAAGGCGACTGCTATTTCAGCATTGTTCAGCTCCTGCTATATATATATATATATATATATATATATATATATATATATATATATATATATATATATATATATATATATATATATATATATATGTGTGTGTGTGTGTGTGTGTGTGTGTGTGTGTGTGTGTGTGTGTGTGTGTGTGTGTGTGTAGGAGATGCTGGCAAAGGCCAACAAAAATAGCTATACAAAAAAAAAAGCTCTACCGCCGGTCCCATAGTCCAAAAACGTTTATGCAATTTAGCGGATAAATGCTATTAAATGTCTCTCTTGAAAGAATGAAGTTAGAAATGTGGAAATACAAAAGCAGGCTGCGAAGTTCAGTTTACGAAATTACGAGATTATTGGTGAAAATATAGTCTCACAGGTGCTGCTCTCTTACAGTCCAAGAAGCCCTTGCCCCTGTCAAGCTCAATCGCTGGGGCCTGCCAGAGGTGGATCCCAACACCATGGCCACTCTCACACAGGGAGTGTTCTGTGGTGGCGACGTCGCTGGTGTTGCAGAGACCACTGTGGAAAGTGTCAATGATGGCAAGACTGCAGCCTGGAGTATACACAAATACTTACAGGTATATTTTTGTTCATTGTTTTTCAGTGTACTTTTGTCTTGCATTATTGTTGTTAACCTCACATCTTTCTTATGATTCTAACCATGTATTATGAATATTGCTTTTGTGAAAAATCCCTGTGATTATGATTATCAAATGAGCTGAGAATATTAAGTAGCAAGCCACATTAAAAATAGCTTTAAAATAAAATTACAATGTATCAGATAAGGAGAAAAATCTATAATTATTTTTCTTGTTTGGCAGTCTCTTCATGGCATGTTTGTGCCAGAAAAACCTTGTCTGCCGAAATTTTACACTCCCATAGATGAAGTGGATCTCTCCATCAACATCTGTGGCATCAAGTAAGGAACAGGTTGTTGGTAGGTGGTGGCATGATTACCTTGTTACTTTTTTGTACAAACTAATTTATCTTGACCATCTGCTGATAGCATCTTATATATATATATATATATATATATATATATATATATATATATATATATATATATATATATATATATATATATATATATATATATATATATATATATATATATATATATATATATATATATATATATATATATATATATATATATATATATATATATATATATATACACACACAAATGTTGGCCATATGTGTACATATGGATGTGTGTATTCGATGCACTAATTGACATCACAATTTTTTTCTTGCAGAATGACAGGTATGATTTCTTTTTCTGAGTACATGATGATCTTTATGTAAAATGACATGATAGTTTGTCTTTAGCCTCTTCCTGTACATCTCTCCAAAGATTTTATCTTCTAAGTTGATATAAATATATCTGATACAAGATGTCAAAGACTCTGGAGAAAACCACATAAGTGAGTGTTAGATGCAGGTGGGAACATTTGTGGGGCAAGGCAGAGTAGTTGCATGTGATGGGGTTAAGTGAAGATCATCTGTGAATGTATGAATGGACATAGTCTTGATCACAATTGCAGGAAAAGAGTTGGGTCTCTTATTGTGCACCAAATAAAATCCATGTCATCCAACAGGCACTGCTGTAGAAACTACAGTATCCTTTACAACTGACCTGTCATGTGTACGTAGATAAAATTCCACAAGAGATTTTGTAGGAAATGTGGGTAAATGTGAATGTATGCATGTAGATAACACACTCAGTATCCCACAATGGTAGTCCGCTTGCTATACTACATATATAGCATTTCACACTATAATATATGTTTCTTAGGTTTCCTAACCCCTTCGGCCTGGCCTCTGCTCCGCCCACCACCTCCGGCCCCATGATTCGCCGTGCCTTTGAGGCCGGCTGGGGTTTCTGCGTCACCAAGACTTTTGTTTTAGACAAGGTAGTAGATCACTTTTGTATTGATGCTACACCAGTTCATTATAATTATGAAAAGCTAACATTCATATATACGTACTACTATATTCTTTATTGCAGAATATACTAGAACTTGTAAAGTACAGTGGAACCTCAATTGCCAGACACCTCCCTTTTCGAACAAATTGGTTGCCAAACTAAATTTTGAGCTCTAAATTGCCTCATTCATTATACCATAACTCAGTTGTCAAACTATCCATGGGAAATAGCTTAATCCATTCCTGGAACCCAGGGTTGCGTTGGAGAGAGCAACTCGGTACTTACCCTGCACCCCCTAGTCCTACAGTATGCATCTTCTATCAATTGCTTCCATATTCTTCTCAGCTGGAATAAACAAAGGATCATCATTGCTATAGTAAGAATGTGTAACTTACAGCAAGACAGCATACGCTGCTCTTCCTGACGATGTTTATCACGCATCACTAGCTTTCCTGGAATAGGTGAGGCACCTCTGTGCTGTGATCAGCTATGATGACAAATAAGATGACCAAAAGAAACATGTAGCGGAATCTCGTGATTTCCAAGAC
This sequence comes from Portunus trituberculatus, assembly GCF_017591435.1. NCBI lineage: Eukaryota > Metazoa > Arthropoda > Malacostraca > Decapoda > Portunidae > Portunus > Portunus trituberculatus. The sequence goes on along the minus strand of NC_059302.1, from coordinate 9,240,429 downwards.
TTGAAATAATAGTGTTGTTCAACTCACACGAATAGAAATAGAAAATTTAAAAAAAGTTATAAGAAATGTGGAACACTACAAAAAAAATTATTTCCGTGATGATTTGCTGATCTGGCAAGTCTCAGGAGATTTCGTGAAATGTTTGTTTAGGTCGCCATTTGTCATCACTACTAATCTTAGCATAGAGGTGCCTCACCTATTCTAGGACAGTTAGTAATGCATGATAAACATCGTCAGGAAGATCAGCGTATGCTGCCTTGTTCTTGGTATACTGTTACTACAGCAATGATGATCCTTAGTTTATTCCAGCTAAGAGGTGCACAGAAGCATTTTTTGGTAGAAGATAAATGCTGTAGGGAGCACAGGGTGTATGCTGAATCCCTCTCAAATACAACCCTGAGATCCAATAACAGGTAAATCTATTTTACATTGATTCCTAAGGGGAAAATGGTTTCAGTTTTCAAACATTTCGGTTTGTGAATGGCCATCAGGAACTAATTTTGAAAACTGAGGTTACACTGTACTTTAAGCTTGTCTAAACATCCTTTCCTTCAACCAATTCATAGAATTGAAACATAGTGCTTATCTTTTCCACCCAGGACATAGTGACCAATGTGTCTCCTCGTATAGTGAGAGGAACCACTTCGGGCCACCTATATGGCCCTGGCCAAGGCTCCTTCCTCAACATTGAACTCATCTCAGAGAAAACATGTGCCTATTGGCTCCAGATTGTCACAGAAATCAAACAAGACTTTATGATTGATTGATTGATTGATTGATTGATACATTTATTGTTGAATTAATAAATAATTACAACAAAGGAGGAGGATGGGCCTTGCCACCCACCCCCTGGGCAAAGACTTAAGGTTAAAGTATCACAAAAATAACTCTGGACAGTATACACAACAAGAATACAAGTATTTCAATAAATAAATACACATATTGCACACCTTATTGCCTAAGACATCCTACAGTCTGGGAGCAAACTGAGGATATTCCCTGAGTATATCCCTGAGGGTGGCAGAGTCTAGGAGATGGTCAATGAGGCTGTACAAGTCATGCTGACCTTGTGGCCTAAATTTAGCAATGAGAGGACATTCCATGATATAGTGACGCAGAGTGTGTCCCCTTGGTGCAGCACACAGCACACACCAGGAGAAGCACTGACTTCCCAAAAGTATTTGTAGCCTAATCTGAGCCTCATTGCCACCCTGTCATGTGATGCAGTGTGTCTCCCGTAGGTGTAAGCACAGCTCTGGGAGACACGTGCATAGTGAAGACTAGTGCTACTGCCCCTATGGCAACAAAGCTCCAACTGATCACTAATGCTACTTTGTACAAAGTCCTTAATGCTACTCTTAACATAACCCAGAGTGTACTCAGTGCCAGGGTCCACTGTGTCATCTTGTAGGGCACACTGAGCAAGGTGGTCTGCTTTTTCATTTAACGGGATACCCACATGAGAGGGTATCCAGATGAAATGGACCGTGGCACCAGCACCTTCTAGGGCGTGGATGAGATCAAGACACTTATTAACTAGATCACAGTCCATGGGGAGGTGGATTGAAGGGCGTACAATGCAGCCTGACTGTCAATAAAGAAATATACATTCTTATGGAGAGGCGCCACAATGTGGAGCGCCTCCAGTACAGCATACAGTTCTGCTCTAGTGGAAGACATGGGTGCAGGGAGCCGCCTGGAAACCTCAGTGTCAGTGTAGAGACTGGCAGAGATGTAGTCACGGATGAACAGCCCACATCCAGACCTGCTGCCATTGACTGACCCATCACAATAAACATGAATAGCCTGAACGTGTGGGTACTTGGACAATTTAGTCATGAACATGTCTTGCAGCACATGAGGGAGCCAGTCCCTCTTGGGCTGATGCAGTGAGTGAATATCAACACTGACACGGTGAGGGTTCCAGGCGGGTTGCAGCGGTGACATAACAACGTTAATACAAGCCTCGGCTACACCTACACTTGTCAGTACTCCCAAGATCTTCCTGAGGTATGGTGTTGTAGGAGTGCGAGGATCATGATACAGGGGGTCAGTGATCCCTTTAGAGAGTCAGAGCCCGTGCATAGCATCCGACTAATTGTGCGACAAGTAATTTCCTGTACCCTACACATAATACTCGGCAGGTGCAGTTCAGCTCTGAGGACTTCAATCCGTGCAGTCCTGGGGCATCCCAAGATTATCCGCATGGCTTCATTCTGTACAAGCTCCAGGGGACGGAGTTGAGTGGCACTAAACTGTATTAAAACAGGGGCGGCATAATCAATAAGGGACCGTATGACAGATATATAGAACATTCTTAGGACTGGAATGCCCGCCCCAGGCCCCTGTTGGCTAGCAGCCGAAGTGGTGCTAGCCGTGGCAGACAGAGGTCTCGAACATAGTGGACGGCTTGAAGAGACTTCCTAAAGCTCATCTGAACACCCAGGTACTTGTGTATATGAACTCTAGGGATGGGAATGTTATTTACAGTGGGCAGCCGAGAGACCTTCCCTTTAGCTTGAAATTTTGTTTTACATTCATTAATCACTAGTCCCATTTGGACACACAACGCTGCCAGTTGTGACAAAGCAACCTGGAGAATCCTGGGTGTGGGGCATTGGAGGAGTATGTCATCAGCATAGATGAGGACCTGGGTGCCCTGTGGAAAGGAACAGCGCAATTTTGTCCATTAAAACATTGAAAAGCATTGGACTAAGGACTCCACCCTGTGGTGTTCCAAGCTCAAAAACTTCCTCAGAGGAGACTGCACCTTGAAACCAAACCTGTGCTGTTCTATTGTACAAATAGTCCCTGATCCATCCTAATAATCTACCTTTGACACCTTTGAGAATGAGTTCCTCCATAATAACATCTTTGTTGGCCCTGTCGAAGGCACCCTTGAGATCAACGAAAGCTCTGCAGGTAGCATCCTTATTTATAAGACACTCAACAAAACAATGACTTGTAGAGTGACCTTTTAGGAAGCCATGTACATTGCCAGAGAGTACATGGCCCACCTTGTATATAAGCCTGTTCAATATTACCCGTTCCATCATCTTACACAGACAGCTGGTGAGAGAAATAGGGCGAAAGGTGCCATCACCTTTGGGTATTGGGATGACGATGGCTGTTTTCCAAGAGCGGGAAGCTTGCCTGCAGTGAAAGACATGTTAAATAAATCCAAGATAGGGTTGTCTACCTTTACCTCCAGGAGAGCATTGAGGATATCATAGGTGATGCCATCCTTGCCAGGAGCTGTTGACTTGCCCAACTTGACTGCCGAGAGGAGTTCGTCATGCGTGATAGGCACACAGGTGTCGTCCAGCAGAGGAACACTGTGGCAAAGCAACTCCATCCTTCGTGGTCTTTGCTGATCAAGCGCCTCCTGGTGTTCCACAGGAAGGCCAGAGAAGGATGAGGCTTCCTTCCACTGCAAGACGAGTTCTCGTGCCCTGCCTGCAGGATCAGGGTCACACACCTGCCGTCTGGACTTGCCCCGGACGCTGTTGACATGGTGCCACACCTCCCGGAGGGACCGGGTCCTGCGCACCTTGTCCAGGAAGGAGACCCAGTACTTCTTCCTTTCCTGCTGCCGCAGATCCGTGAGGTGTCGAGCCACGGTAACCATGGCATCCCGTGACTCTGTGTCTGCTGGGTTGAGCTGCCAACGTCTCTGGTAGGCAGCGAGCGTCTGTTGGCAGTTCAGAATGACAGGGTCGGTAGCGTAAGTCCAGCGGCGTGGAGCATGGGCCCTTGCTGGAACCCTTGGAGTCGCGATGAATCCCTCGATGGTGTGCAGGAGTCCGTCGTACAGTGCCTCTGCATCAGCAAAGGAGCCCTTCACGGCAGCGTACCACGCCACCACATGGACGACGAGGTCCGTCATCCTGGATGGTGGCACCGTCAAGCGCTTCCTGGGCACTGCCGGGCGGACTGCACCGGGAGGGTCGTCTCCAGGGCGAAGTGGTCGCTCAGCAATGACCTGACAAGATAAGTTTGGGCAGTATATGTTGGCATATTGATGAGGGCTACATAATCAAGTCTGCCTCCTTGAACATGTGTGGGTGTGTGGTCCCCAGTAAGTACAGCTGTATCTGTGGTGTCAAGGAAAGCCTTCCAGCGCACACCATTGGCATTGGTGGTGAGGTGGCTTCCTAATTCCTTATGCCTGGCATTAAGGTCACCCATGATAACACTTTGCTCTTCAAGAACATATTCAGGAAAATTTGCAATATTTAAGGCACCAGCATGAATGTACATGTTTACAAAGTAAATAATTTCACCCACAGTGTGCAAGCAAACAGTAATGAATTCAATACCCTCAGTGACCCCCATTTCCATGAAGTTAACTGGAATCCCATGTTTAATGTAAGTGGCCATCCCCCGACTACTGCCGTCACCACAACTGAGGGTGTGGGAGGCATAACCCTGCAGCTCCAGCACCCTTGGCCCTACCTCCTGTAAGGCAATAATGTCAGGCTTATGGAGAAGGACATGAGAGTGTA
>NC_059302.1:9200924-9230924 GCF_017591435.1 Portunus trituberculatus | reverse complement strand
GATGGGTCAGCATGGCCCTCCATCGGCAAGGAGAAGAGGACCACCTATGGAGGAGTTTCAGGTGTTTGCCAGTATTTTTACTTTAAGGAAAGACTAATCCATTAAGGAAGGAATATGGTGATTGTGATAGTGAAGTAAAATTGGCAAATGGAGTACAAGTTTCTTACTATAGTAAAACTAAATTGTACTGACCCAAAGGGTGGTGTTCGCCATTCTGCCAGATTTCCAACCAAAACATCCAGCCTACACCACTCATGGTTCTTTAATCATAGCATGTATTATAAAAAACAGCATTCTAAAGATATTCTGACTATTTCATTAAATAGCAGGTGATACAAACAAGTGTTATATACCAAATCAAATGAAGGTATATCATGTACATGTATGACAATGGAGTATATCAGGTCAGGCAACATTGCCACCTGACCTCAAGAGAGATTTTCCCTTGGGGTAAGGGGAGGTGTGAAGTCAGATCACCACGCAGGTGCAAATCGACTCTCTTCTCATCTGATTGCCACGATGGAAGGACACGCTGACGCTTCCCAGTCTTACTGTGTGCTGTACAACCAAACCAAGGAATTCATCAACAGAATGAATAGATAGTTCTTAAAAGAAAAAGTAAATTGAGGACGACTTTTAATCACAAATCAAGCGAGGAAGAGGACAGCAGATGCAGCTGGCATATCTGAAGACATGGTGATGAGGATTTGTTCCAGAATAAACAAGATATGCACCACAGCACCACAATCCTGTTAGCATGTGTTTACTTCTCAAAAAAAAAAAAAACGCTTTGCAACGATAACAAACTTTGATGACTTTGAGAGATCAGCTTGGGGCAATAACTGAAACAAAATAGTTTTTTTTCTCCCCTCTCACTCATTATATTGGACTGGGCATCTCAAAAGGACATAACAGTAAATATTAGGTAAATGATAAGCCTCATTTTCACTTTTATAACCAGTACCTTTACTGTATTTAATTTACCTAGGGCATCTTCATGTCTTGTTCCCCCATTTTTTTTTAGGGAAGTCATGCATTAAATTTAATAAAAAAGTTATTACGTTTTCTCGGAAATAATGAGTGAATATGGCAACATCTCATGGATTATCAGGCCAGTACAATTTAGTTTAACTATAGATAGTTTGTACAAATCCTTCAAAAAATTATTCTTAAGCAATGCTACAAACAAGATGGTTGTAAAATTGCCAAAGAATTTTTTCTGTATCAAGATAATTCTTTAATAGAGGGAGGATCATCTTAATATAACAGTTTTATTATAAATAGAATGTAGAAACAGTAAACAGGAGTGAGCGTTAATATATCGTCAGTCTTTCTGCACCCTTGATGTAGAATATCCAAGTTGATTGACATTTTAAAAGAGTATATAGAATTGTATCTTTAATATTAATCATGACGCAGGAAAATTTTTAAAATAAGAATCCTTCTAGGTAATGCCATCCGACCCATTGCTCTGCGTGCCGTTACTGCCATTGGTCGAGCCTTGCCAGGCTTCCCAATTTTGGCTACGGGTGGGATAGATTCCGCAGATGCAGGACTGCAATTCCTCTTGGGTGGTGCCTCAGCCCTTCAGGTAATACTCTTACTGATTCATAAATATCAATACTTATTTAGGTATGTATTGTATGAATTAACTGTCTCTGAACTAAAAGGAACACTTGAGTTTTATATTTACATTGCCAGGCCAGCAAAATGAAGTTTTGTGAGGTTTTATATCAAGTAACTCAAGGAAAGAATTCAGCAATGACAGAGAATCTTGTCCTATACTCAGGTTTGCAGCTCAGTGCAGAACCAAGATTTTACCGTGATTGAAGACTACCTGATGGGGCTCAAGGCTCTCCTCTATCTCAGGACCTTGAAGTCCAAGAAAGACTGGATGGGACAGTCTCCCCCAACACCAAAACACCAGCTTGGAAAGTCTGTGGTGCAGCTCAGTGATGTGGTGGGAGAGGTGAGTTTTCTGTCTTTAAAATTCTTCCACTCATATCTATACCTCATGTGTTACTTTCCTCTTTATGTATGTACTTAGCTTTCATTCTCCTGAAACTGTTTATCAACATACTTGTTCCTAATTTTATTTCACTTTTGACTTCAGAGCTTACCCAATTTTGGCCCATACAAAGAGGAGAAAGAGAAGAGGATAGCCAACCACAAGATCAACCACGGTTTGCCACAGACACAACTTCAACCACGTTTGACAGAGAACCCTGAAGGTGATATCCCAAGCTTGGAAGATTTGGTGGGTCTAGCACTGCCCATGGTGGGTGCTTATGGAGAGCTGGACAATAAGCAACAAAAGGTGGCACTCATTGATGAGGTAATGAAGCAACACATATCAAGTTAACTTAGAAATGATTGCATATTGCATTGTAATTTTTAGACATTTTATTAATAAAATATTGAAATATTTTTTATGACTATACTTATAGTTATGATGTAATAAATAAATTTTTGATATTTTTTATATTTGCACACTCATTCTCTGGAGGGAAGTATTGTTTTTGCACTCCTGTAGGACCATACATACAGAAATACTACCAGACAGAATTACCAACTATCTTTTTGCTAGTGACAAGCCCAAATCAGTCACATTTCCCAGGATTTGAAGTTTACCATATAGGTTGATTCAAACATGCTAACCTCTTGCACCATTTAGTTATTACTTGGATTGCTGTGCATACAAATCATTCATGTTCTTGTGTTTTGCAGGACATGTGTATCAATTGTGGTAAGTGCTACATGACCTGCAATGATTCTGGGTACCAAGCTATCCTCTTTGATCCCAAGACTCACCTAACCAAGGTTACAGATGACTGTACTGGCTGCACCTTGTGTGTATCTGTGTGCCCAATCATCGACTGCATCCAGTACGTTTACTCTTCTAAAGGATGGCATATTATCTCAGTATAATATTAAAATCAAAGGATCATTGGAAAATACCTAGACTTAGTTTTGTTTTATTGAATCTCAAAAAGAGTTGAAAGTAATGTTAATACAATTGAGTTCTTAGTGAGAATATGAGGTAACAAATAAGAGAACAAAGCCTCAGTCATGTCTTTTATCTTCCACTCTTTAAGGGAACATTCTAACAGTTGTTGTTGATAGTAAGGTAGGGATTTCTCGATTTATGCGAGTTCAGAATATGCGATTTTAAAATAACACTAGGTAAAAACCGTAGTCATTTTTTCACATTACACGAATTATTTTGAATAACACGATGTCAAGGAAATCAATTTACACAGCTGGTTTAGTTCTGTGATGGGGACTCTTGTCAACATTGTGTGAGCACAATCCACAAAAGTTCTTATTATCAATTTAACAATAAAATATCAGTAATGACACCTAAATAATGTCCTTCTTTGATGCAATATTGTATTATTATAAATATCTGCCAGGAGGAGTATGATCAGTTTTCCAAAAACTCAAACAAACAAACCTTGCCGCACACAACCTGCATGTGTCAGGCATAATCTTCTACTATTTATCATGTTTCTTTTGTTTGGATACACTATCTAACTGTTCCTAAAAAGTAGTAATATGATGTCAAAATAATTTAGATAAAAAAAAATTACTTCAAGGACCTGTTTCTTTCTATATATTTAAAGTTAACAGCCCTAAGAGAGTCAGTGGAGTGACGGTCAAGAATTCTGTGAGACATGACGATAACTATGTAGAATACAGCCAGAGTAGATGTCACTAAGTCTTCCCCATTTGTACTACAAACATGTACTGTACAGTTTAGTTCAGGAATCGTGTTCACTTTATGCAATCACTTCAGGAATGTACCCCTCACATAATTCGAGAAATCCCTGTACTGTACAGAGCAGGAAAAAAAAACATTGCATCTTTATCATCCACTTTTTTGGAAGAGACATAACTCAGGTATCATGGCTTTCTTCCCAGGATGGTGGAGCGCACAACACCCTACATACCAAAGCGAGGCATCCCTCTGAATAAGGGTGTGGTGCCGCGCATTGCAGCTGTGGCGCCTCCTGATTTGTCTGTAGCCTGAAGATGGAGGAGACAACCACCTTCTAAGGCCAGCCTTGTCCGTAAAGGCCTAGAGATGGGAACAGAGAAGAAACACTAATTCATATGATGTTAGTCACAGTAAATATTGTCTCAAAGTATTAGCTGGTCATCTCTATTTTCTAATATTTTTCCTACTCTAATTGTAACCTTTCATATGGTACATATTTAGTAATAGAAATTTATTTGATTACTATCTGCTAATGGTAGTAACTGTTATCCATGAAAATAAAAGTGTATTATTTGATGCTTCTTCAAAGTTTAATGATGATCTGTAGAAAATTTAACTGCTTCCATTCACAGCTGTGATCATAAGCCTTGAAACCAGTGACAATATACAGAGCTGGGTGTTATGGCATGGAGTTGCGACTTTGCAACTTTGCCGCAACTTTAAACAGGAGCAGACATTTTTTTTTTTTTTTTTTTTTTTTTTTTCTAAAGCAGACTTTTTTTTTTTTTTTTTTTTTTTTTTTTTTTTCTAAGAAACTGCAGTGGCTGAAGGAGAAGATGGAACATGAGGATACGGAGGAGGAGGAGGACCTATAGATATTAGTTTAGGCTGTGTTTTAACAAAAAAAGTTATATATGTTTCTCTGCTTTACAAGACCACATTTCTGTTATCATGCTAAAGTTTACTTTGTAATTTAGCAGAATTACACTGGGAAAAAAAGTCAGTCGAAAAGTCATTCGTAGCACTGGGGTGGCCAAAAAAATGAGACATAAATTCAGTCACACCAGATCCAGCAGCAAAGTTACACAGTTGAAGTCACACGTGAAAAAAATTAAGGTTGAGCCCAGCTCTGACAATATATTACATCATTTCATAATAAAATCTATATGTAAAAAATAAGAATCTGGTGATAATGGTCTGCATCCTGGAAAATAGGCTCTAAAATTAGTTGTTGTTTTCAAGGATTCCTGTCCAGCTGCTGATAAATAATAAAATGAAAGACTTCCTGGCTCATTCTTTAAATTCCTTAAATATAAGATTTCAGAATTTATGCCCATTGTTCTGAAGCTAATGTATGCTGTTGTCTCCCCATCTCTCTCTCTCTCTCTCTCTCTCATTCACCTAAATGCCTTAGTCCCAGTGGTGTTTCTATAGGATTTACAGTCCGAGGCCACGCACCAATGTTTACATGGCTGACAGCGCCACCTGGACTTTTATTCTCTTCATTATTTTTTTTTTTTTTTTTTTTCCATTTTAACAAAATAGTTTGATACTAATGTGCAAGTTGAGAGAGAGAGAGAGAGAGAGAGAGAGAGAGAGAGAGAGAGAGAGAGAGAGAGAGAGAGAGAGAGAGAGAGAGAGAGAGAGAGAGATGGGGGTAGTGAAGGAACAATGAGAAGTATGGAAGTGGGGAAAAGAAATGAGAAGGGAGATGTGGAGGTGGTAGGAAACAAAGCAGACCTATGATACATATGGAAGACAGCTCTAGCCACTGATAGCTACCATGACAAAGGATGAGAGATGTCACTTTTATTTGAAATATAGGTAGGAAAACTGCTTTATCAAGTACGAAATCATCTGTACAATTTAGTTTCAGCATTTTTCATATATAGTGCATATCAGTGCCATATGATATAAGAATTCTGAAGAAACATAAGATCTGACTAACCTTCAATGCTAAACAGTTTCAGAACAGCTAGTAAAGTCTTGTGTATATTACAAATTCCTTGTTCATAGTGAAGTCTTCTGTGTTGGCTTCATCTTGTTCATCTTACTAAGGATGCAATAATCAAAGGTTTCTTCATAGGAATCTACTGGAGAAGTTTCATCAATGTCATATCTGAAAATAAAGAAAAATTATATTACACATGTTCATATATATATCAAACACCTTGTTTATACCAAAGTGAAATTTTGTCATTTAACATAAATGACAAAAGCAGAGAATGGTGTGACGATGCTGAAGCTGGGAATAGGATACCAAGTAGCTACTTAACCCCTTCACTACCGACTCCGTCACTCGCGCTGCACAACCCCCATCCCCACACCATGTTTTGTTGGGGATGCTGACATACAAAGACATTTCATTTCATCCCTTGTGACATCAAACCATTTTTTTCCCATAAACATTTTGGCACTTATTGTTGGGTTGTCCATGAAAAACTTGGCTGCATGGACTTTCGTCCACAAACACAGCAACTCTACTACCTCGTCTGACATGAATAGCTGGAAGCAGTTCAAAGCACTTATGTCATTCCTTGCTACATCAGGATGAACGCCAGAGAAATCCTCAGTCAGGACCAGAACAGTACCAGGACGCTGGTCAGCAAAGGGATCAGATGAGAGAAAGTGTGGAGGGAAGCATGCAGTGCAGGGCTGTGTGGCGGCACGCCATTTCCATCACTTTCTTCCTCGGAGCTATTGGCCTCATTGTCATTTTCTGGCAAATATTCCTCATCTGAGTCACTGATGAGGCCTTCTGATTGAGTCTCATTGTCCTCAGAATCCTGTAATTCATCTAAAAGATCCAGGTCACCCTCAGAATCACTCAAGGATGACAATGACGACACCATTACGTGACACTGGCACACTGCCTGCCGGCCACCACCCCTCCCTTCAGGCCTCACGATCCCCCCCAAGCCAACTTACCCAATGTCCTTGAAAACAAAAGGTGCCAGTTAGTCACTTTGTCACTGAATCATAAAAAAACACACAAACCGAGTAAATGAAGCCCTATTGGAGCAATGATGTATGCATGTACTTCATCGGTTCAGTAGCGAAAATTTAATATGACGTACTATGATATGTCATCGGTAGCGAAGGGGTTAAGCCAACATATAACTGGGTCTATGAAACCCCTTGAATGCTACTGAATGACAGATGAAAAGGGCTAAGAAATATATATAAGTGAGGGAAATAGTAAAGAATAAAGCCTTGACCAGATAAAAAAAGAAAAAAAGTTTCTGGATGGGGAAAGACAGGCTAATCTACTGATGCCATACCATGGAGAATATTCCCAGAGATTACATGACTCACTGAATAGCAGTGCAACAGTCAGAGAAAGGATGACTAACACTATTTCCATCAGGTAGACTACTGTCCCAATCTTGTTCATTTGCATGACAAATAAGTTTTGATAATGAATGTATCAAAATGACCAATAACTTGTATGCAGACCTGCACTTTTTGAAGAAATTCATGCCATCTGGGTTGTGTTTGAAGACAGTGAGCACCACTTTCTGCATCTGGTTAGAGAAAGCCATAAGCTCCAGGACCTGCATCATGAACCGCCCAAGTCCCTTCCTCCGGGATGACTCCTCCAGTTGTAGCTCATAGCTGGAAATTATAAGTCTATCAGAACTTCCTCTTTGATAGTTTATAGTTTATCAACATTTTTCATGACCCTATCTCTCTACAATATACTAATTTCCAAAGCTGAAGGGTGTCCTGTGTAACAGGGACACGTGGTGGCCCTTACCAATACAAAACCTCATCCCCATAATCCATGTCAAAACGAAAGTGAGAAAATGCTAGAGGTTTGTTTACTGCCTTGTCCAGCACAATCAAGTACCAAGCAGCATCCTCTGTCATCTCCTCCACCTTCTCATCCTCATGCCAACCCTGATTGCTCTTCTCGTACCTTAACAGGGGAACATAAAGTAATAGAATCAGAAGAATCAATATAAAATAACAGGTTTTACACATTTGCAGCCACATAATGAAGAATATTATTATATCTATTATATCTGAGTTAAATGGATTGTTATAATATTCAAAATTCATTATTTTACTTGTATGAATAGTACTGTGAAAAAATGCTTAAATCACCATGCCCATATATATATATATATATATATATATATATATATATATATATATATATATATATATATATATATATATATATATATATATATATATATGAAACATTGGAGAAATAAAGCACTCCTGCGACTCCGAGTTTCCTTACACCACCAACCCACCAATCTGTTCCACTTCATGGCAAAATATTATGTATATATATATATATATATATATATATATATATATATATATATATATATATATATATATATATATATATATGAGTCGCCCTGTGCCATTTTGTCGTAACCCCGTCAACCCTACTTTCGAGTAAAACGCGCTCAAAGTTAAACACTGAAAACGCGCATGAAATCGATCAGAATTATATAAGATTATACATCAAATGAAAGATCTCGGGTAGTTTTGTTTAGTTATGGTGGTTTTCAATAGTAAATCTGAAAATTTTAGGTTCATGTCGGTAGATTTTTTTAGCCTATTTCCGTAGCGGTAAATTTTTTTAGCTGAAATGGTTTCTAAGGTGCTAGTTTAAGAATACATTTTAAAATTAGGAGTGTGTGAAGATTTCATGATGATAGCTGCAAAACTCGATTTTATATGAATTTTTTGAGCGAAAAATAAATAATTTATTATTAGCGCAACTTTCATTATCCTTCCAAGTATGTTTCATTTTCTATTATTGTTCGAAAGGGTTGACTAAAGGTAAAAGTATGTACTTATGCATTGTCTTTACCTAAAATACAATCCAAGGCTGGAGAAGTTGAAGGGCGCTGGTAGAAGCCACAACTTCAGGAAAAGTACCATAGGTCTTGCCATGGCGAGTTAAAGGCGGAGAGAGAGAGAGAGAGAGAGAGAGAGAGAGAGAGAGAGAGAGAGAGAGAGAGAGAGAGAGAGAGAGAGAGAGAGAGAGAGAGAGAGAGAGAGAGAGAGAGAGAGAGAAGGAAAACATGCCTCTCATTGGCTGAGGCGCGGCGTGGGTGTGACGTCACACGCTTACGCGCTGCTGATTGGCTGGCTGCCAGCAGCTGTGAGCGTGGAGATACGACAACACAGCTCGGGATACAACATGTTAGTCTCGACTTTCCCTGTCATGCTTTTGCGTGACTTTGCACCTTGTTTTAGGTGCCCAAATGGTCGAGTTTGGCTTGGCCGACCTTAGCATATGACTTTTACACCCTTCCCCTACACCGAGCAACTGTTAACTCAAAATCTCAATTTTCCAGGGTTATGACAATATGGCACGGGGTGTCTCATATATATATATATATATATATATATATATATATATATATATATATATATATATATATATATATATATATATATATACAGTAAGGTCTCGGTTTACGTCAGAGTTACGTTCCTGAAACATGACATAAGTCGATTTTGTACGTAACTCGAGTTTCCGTACATTTCAAAGCATATTATCGAGTTTTCAACCAATCATTGTTTATGGTCATTCAGGTAAGTTAAAGGTTATATTGTTATATTATTTACAACTATATAGAAATATGAAATACAAGTTTGTTTTTGTTGTTGATTAGGGCCACGAACGCGAAGGACTGCAGGTTGCAGAGAGGGGTGGCCCTGAGGCCGCCAGGAGGGTGGGCAGGTCGAATGTTGTGATGCCCAGGGCAGACAGCTGGGAGCGTAGTGCAGTGCGGTTGGAGTAGAAGCGTGGGCAGCGGGGCAGGAAATGCAATAGGAAAGGGCAATAGGGATCAGCAGACAGGCGCAGATGGTGCAAGTGAGCTGCGAGTGTCGTGTGGCCCAGGCGAAGGCTCCGGAGTTGTTACTGTTGTGATGGGTGTGCGAACCCTCAAGGTCGTCAACCTCCCCCTTGTCATGGTAACGGGCTTCCCATTTTCTTCTTCACTTCCTCACACACAGCTGCTGCCTCCCTTCTCATGTCTTTAATTACGTCCTCTTTTTCTTGTAGCGTAATGGTTTTCCTTTTCTTAGCATCACTGCTGTCACTAAGGAGTTTTCTCTTTGGTGCCATTGAGCAAGATACTAAGAACTTGAGTCAGTAAACGCAGAAGTAGGATAACACTCTTGCCAGGGGCGACGGTGTGGTGGAACTGAGGCAGGGTGTTATTGTATTCAAGTGTGAGGCGGGCGGTGTGACAGGTAACCACCAACAATAACAATAAATCCCGCGCTTTACGATTTATACATTTTCAATTTTTTTAATCTTAAATTGTCTTATAGTGGACTGACGTAACTACAAGTTTGACGTAACTCGAGACCGACGTAACCCGGGACTTTACTGTGTATATATATATATATATATATATATATATATATATATATATATATATATATATATATATATATATATATATATATATATATATATATATATATATATATATATATATATATATATATATATATATATATATATATATATATATATATATATATATATATATATATATATATATATATATATATATATATAGTAATACTTCGGTTAACGAACGTTCGTTTAACGAATTTCCGGTTTAACGTACTATATAAAGTTAGACCAAAAAGTACACATAACGTACAACCACATCCGTTTTAGCAAATTTTCTGGGTTTGAATTTACCGGGTGAGGGACCGAACGCGGTAGTTTCGCTGTGATTGGCTGGCTCCCCGCCTCTGTCTCTAGCGCTCCTGGAGCTGGATGCAAGATTCTTTAACAATGTCAGAGCAATCTCTTGCAGCAAAATAGCATCCATGAACGCTTGGAGGGACGGTGACAAGGTTGCTATCAGGTTGCTCTGAGGTTGCTGGTGTTACTGTCTTGTACAGTAAAACCTCAGCTCACGACCATAATTTGTTCCTAAATCCTGTTCGTGACCCGATTTGTTCGTCCCCTGAATTAATTTTTCCCATAAGAATGTATTGAAATACTATTAATCCGTTCCAGACCAAAAAAAAAATCATACTTTTGTCCATAAAACTCATTCAAAATAGAACTTTAATGTATGCATGACATGAACAAAATAATTATGAAAAGCCTAAATTGTTTTACTTACCTAAATGCTATCAAAATGATCAGAAAATGAATAAAAAAGAAAAGGTTATTTACTTGAGACTGGATGTTGATGGCATGATGGAATGGAGGAGAGGAGGATGAGGAGGAAGACAGACAAGATCCGATGTGTGCAGCGTGCCAGAGCTACACAACAGCTGTGTAGCGTCACAAGTCAGTGCCACTATGTGGGTCCCCGTTATAGTGAACATCAGCGTGGGAAACATGGAAAGATTGCCAGTCTTCGTCTCTGCCTTGGAAGACCTTTGCCTGCTGGGGATTGACTTCCTCACACGTGTAGGAGCAAGTTTGGACTTCCAAGAAGGAAAGTTTAAAGGTACGTGGCCAGGAAGTTCCTTTGATCGTCGGAGGTGATGCTCAGTGTGAGAGGACCGGGCAGTAGGGCGGTGTTCCTTGCCAAGCAAGTGAGGAAAAAGCTGCGATGGATGTGCCACAATCTGCAGTACCTGGACATGGCCAGGATGATGACAGCAACGCTGAGAGCCACCAGAGCAGCGAGGATAACGCCGAGGAAGCTACAGTAGAGTGCGCCGGTAACATCACCATGCCCAGGAAAAACAGGAGAAAATCATGGTGGCACAGAGATTATGTTATGTAATATTTTTCGTATGTTCCTGTTTCTATTTTCTTTTGTGCTTATGTCTTGTTTTGTTGTTGTGTGATAGCCGGGTTGGCTATCACACAAACGGCTCGCCTGCCGGCGAGCCGTTTAACCGCGTTCGTCCCCCGAAATATCGTTTGTCCCCTGGGTCGAAATATATTGACAAATTTTTTGGTCGTCTCCCGAATTGTTCATCCTTAGAGACGTTCACCAAGCGAGGTTTTACTGTATATGCATTAATGTTCACAAAACAACATTTCTATTAGCTTTTTACAAACCTTGCCCCCAAGAAAGGATTGTTTTGTAATGCACAAAGTGAAATCTTACATGGAATACCAAAAAATAAAGCAGAGATGAGATGAGCCACAGACAAAGCGGGAGACTCGCGTCCACTCAGCCGCTTCTTCTTCTTGTGACCCTTTTGCTTGCGTGTTACTTTCATCATGATGTTTATGTTTTTCACTCCTCTATTGCCTGCTATAATGGATATCATATCTTAGTATTCATATACGCTCATGCCATGAGGATAACCTCGACTCCGTGGCATTATTAATGAAATACTGCGGTATTTCATTAGTAATTCACTATTACTCACTGCCACGGAGTCGAGGTTATCCTCATGGCATGAGCGTATATGAATACTAAGATATGATATCCATTATAGCAGGCAATAGAGGAGTGGAAACAAATATCATGGGGAAAGACAACACGCAGGCTAAAAGGGTCACAAGAAGAAGAAGTGACCGAGTCGCCGCGAGTCTCCCGCTTCGTCTGTGGCTCATCTCATCTCCGCTTTATTTTTTGGTATTCCATTAACATTTCACTTTATGCATTACAAAACAATCCTTTCTTGGTGACAAGGTTTGTAAAAAGCTAACAGAAATGTTTTGTGAACACAAATGCGAGAATGCGAGAATTTGGATGTAGCTCCTCTAACTTCCAAAGACTCATATGACATCATAAAAGTAGTGGTACACCAGTGGCCCAATATGCTGCCAAACGTTTATATAATTTTTTTTTTTTTTAACCCATGTGGTATGTTGGGGACCAGCCTAGAACGCATCCCCCCCATTTCCATTATTTCCTATGGGAAAATTACGTCCGCTTAACGAATTTTCGCTCTACAAACAGCTTTGACACGCCCTATCCTGTTCATTAAGCAGAGTATTACCGTATATATATATATATATATATATATATATATATATATATATATATATATATATATATATATATATATATATATATATATATATATATATATAAGAAAAATTAACACTTGAAATCTTCACACACATAATGTGTTTTGAAAATTAATAATTACTACTGATTGATTTCATTCATAAAAGAAAGAAAAGAAATGGTGTGTATAGGAAGCTTACACCCTAAGGATTAATTTGCTAAATGTTAAAAAAAAATCATATGGTTGAAACTTGAGATATAAATTTCAATACTGGAATACTATAAGAGCTATTTCTTTCATTTAAAAAAAAAAAAAAAAAAAAAGGCACTTGGAGCATTCTCATGCAGCACTACTCATATTCAGTTACTAAAGTTCAGATCTTAAACATTAACTATTGCATGGAAGACAAAGAAAATGTCTTGGGATGTGTAATCAAAGGTTATAGAATAAGGTGAATGTTTTTTATCAATGAAATGTACATACCTATGGATAGCATAGAATAATATTTTACATACATATAAGACCCCTGGACTGACAAATTATTTATTATTCTCTGTTCATGTGACTTACAGAGGTCGCATATTCTCCTTGCAAAGATTCATGGCCCACTGTAGTAACTCTGGCTCCAGCTCCTTCACTTTCTTGCATATTAAACTACAGGTCAGGCCATTGCGCTCATAGTTGACAAACGAAGGGAACTTGGAGAGTGGATCTGTCTATAGTATGCTTTTTAGTAAGAATTCACTAATAAAATCTTAGAAACAAGAATATCTAGCCAACATTCAGTAACCAACTGGTAAAACACACACACACACACACACACACACACACACACACACACACACACACACACACACACACACACACACACATGGCCCGGTAGCTCAGTGGTTAGAGTGCTGGCTTCACAAGCCAGATGACCGGGGTTCGATTCCCTGGCCAGGTGGAGATATTTGGGTGTGTCTCCTTTCACGTGTAGCCCCTGTTCACCTAGCAGTGAGTAGGTACGGGATGTAAATCGAGGAGTTGTGACCTTGTTGTCCCGGTGTGTGGTGTGTGCCTGGTCTCAGGCCTATCCGAAGATCGGAAATAATGAGCTCTGAGCTCGTTCCGTAGGGTAACGTCTGGCTGTCTCGTCAGAGACTGCAGCAGATCAAACAGTGAATTACACACAGAATTGGCCAAAAACTATTATCAAACAAGTTCAAGACAGCATGCAAAAACTGGACCAAGAGGTGGAGGAAGTGACCAGGTTAGGAAGATACAGTGAAGGGGGTAGGAGACCAATGAAAGTGAAAATGAGATCCCAAGCGGCAGTAGAGGAAGTTATGGCTATGAAAGGGAAGCTGGCTGATGATACTGAACACAAGGATATATGGATAAAAAGAGATATGAACCAGAAGAGAGGAAAAAGGAGAAAGTGCTAAAAAATGAAGCTAAGGAAAAAAAACGAGAAAAGGACAGAGATCAAGAAAAAGAATTTTTACTAGAGTGTTCTGGATATGAGACTAAAGAAATGATACCTACAGAAGAAGAAGGAGGTCATGGAGGAGGCAAGAGTTTAAGAGTGACTTATATTAATATGAATGGGTTGTTATCCAGCATGTTGGAGGTTAGAGATTATTTGAAAGAGAAAAAGCCGAATGTAATGTGCATCGCTGAAACAAAACTAATAGAGGAGATCCATGTTAACTAAAGAGGAGGCATATAATAGCTGGAGGAAAGACTGGAAGAATAAAAGGGGAGGAGGAGTGCTAATAATGGTTTGTGATAATATATGTGTGGAGGATGTGCAATATGGAGTGGAAAAAGTGGAAGTAATGGGAGTAACAATCAAAACAGAGAAAAATTATAGTTACATATGTGCCACCTAAGACAAATACATGGGGAAATGAAGAACATAAAGATATGTAGAGACGTGATTAAGTGCCTAGATAACAAGATAAGAAGAGACAGAAGAATACTTTTAGTTGGAGACTTTAACTGTAAAAAAGCAAACTGGAGAGAGATGGAAGTAATGGATAATGCTGGACAATGGAGCGAGGAAGTGTTACAGTTGACTGGTTAATACAATGGATCAGCGGGTGTAAGAGTCAACAAGGTACAGGGGGAAAGAAGAACCATCGTTGCTTGATCTAGTATTCACAAAAAAAAAAGAGCCCCCTCCAATCATACAATACCTTAGTGCAATGGGAAGAAGTGATCATGTGACATTAGAGATGCAAATACAGGAGGAGGATGAGATAAGTTACAGAGAAGACTACAAAGGAGAGAGATTAAATTATGCAAGAGCAGATTTTGAAAAATTAAGGATAATTTTTGCTGATTACATACAGAAAGACAATACAAGGAAATATGAAATATTCTTACAGAAATATAATGAAGGAGTAAAAAAATATGTATCTGTTTATAGTTAGAAAAAAATACACACTTAGTACAATGCTAGATGCATACAAACTAAAAAGGCAAAAGATAAAGCTTAGAAGAAACTCATAAAACAGAGAAATGACAATAACAGACAGCAATATAGGGATGCGAGAAATGCATATATTAGAGTAAGGAGAGAGGAAAAAAGAAACTTTGAGAAAGATGTGGTGAATAAAAGCAAAGACGACCCCAAATTTTTCAACAAGTTTATAAATGGCAAAACGAAGAACAAGGAAATAATAGAAAAAATAATTAAAGAAGGGAAGACATACCAAACAGAGAAAGAAATATATAAAATAATGAATGAGAGCTTCAAAATAGTGTTCACTGCAGAAGATTCCACAAAACCTAATTGGACATTGCATTGCCAAGGATTACAGGAAATCACAGTGCACAAGGAGGATATTGGAAGATTATTGGATAAGTTGAATGTCAGAAAAGCAATGGGGCCAGATGGTGTATCAGGCTGGGTGTTAAAAGAATGTAAAGAGCAACAACTGGATCCAATTTGGGAAATAATTACAAGTTCAATAAATGAAGGGAAAGTTCCACTAGAATGGATGAGAGCCAGCCAACGTAATACCGATATTCAAAGGAGGAAAGGCAACTAAACCACTAAACTACAGACCAGTGTCACTTACAAGTGTTTTGGGGAAGTTGTGTGAAATAATTATCAAAGAAAAATGTGTTAAATTTCTAGAAGAGGAACACATCATATTGAACAGATAGTTTGGGTTCAGGACAGGGCGGTCATCTGTATCAAACTTATTAAGCTTCTACTCGACAGTTATTGCAGGACTGGGAAACAGAGATGGATCGGTGGACACAGTATACCTGGATTTAAAAAAGGCTTTTGAGAAAGTCCCTCATGGAAGACTACTTTGGAAACTAGAGAACATAAGAAAACTGTGAGGAAATTTGCTAGAATTGACAAGAGATTATTTGAAGGATAGGGAGATGAGAACTGTGATCAGAGATACATACTCATCTTGGGGTGAAGTAACAAGCAGAGTGCCACAAGGGTCAATGTTAGCCCCCATTATGTTTTAGATTTATGTAAACGACACTCACATTGCGGTAAACAGTTATATAAATTTATTTGCTGATGATGCAAAGCTGCTGAGAGTTATCAAAACCAGAGAGAACTGTCTGCTATTAAAGGAAGATATAAACAAGATCTATGAGTGAAGTAGGAAGTGGAAATTGGAGTTTAATGCCAAGAAATGTCACATAATGGAACTAGGAAAGAGCAAAAGAAGACCAGTATGGAACTATTTAATGGAACAGGAACAAATAATGAAGACTAAAGAGGAAAAGATCTGGGAGTGATCATACAGGAAAATCTGAGATCCGAAAAACACATAAGCAAGATATTTGGATTATCATATAAAATGTTGATTAAAGATATGATGAAAATAATCATCGCCAGCATGATACGTCCAATGCTGGAATATGCAGCAGTGGTGTGGTATCCAAGCTCTAAAAAGGATATAAGAAAATTAGGAAGGATACAGAAGATTGCTACAAAGATGGTGCTGTAACTAAAGAACCTAACATATGAAGAACGACAGAAGGAAATGGGACTACCACCCTTACAAGATAGAAGAAGAGAATGAGGGGACCTAATAACAATGTACAAGGTAGTCAATGGCATTGAAAAGATATACAAGGAAGACCTGGTGTTGGTGACAGAAGATAGAAGGACAAGAGGACAAGTAAAGATCAGCATGAGGCAGTGTGTGAAGGATACTGGAAAATACACTTTTCCACACAAAATGGTGAAGTGGAATGCATTGGATAATGAAGTTGTTACAGCAAATAATGTGCATAACTTTAAGGGAAAATTAGATAAATGGAAACACGGAAACAGGACACTATGAGCCCTGCTCGAACCCTGTACAATACAACTAGGTAAATACACACACACACACACACACTACAGGAAACTATAGGAAAACTAGAAATATCAATATTAAAATGAATGACTGATTTTTTTGATAGGGAAAGAAATGAAGACAGTTGTCAGAGGTAAAAAATAAAATTGGAAAGAGCTAATAATTAATGGATTTACACAACAATAAGTTTTAGCACCAATCATATTTGTTTTTTATGTTAATGACATAATGGGAGGAGTGACTAGCTATATGAGTCTCTTTGCTGATGATGCAAAGATATGAGGAGCGTATCAAATCAGGAAGACTGTGAAGCACTGAATCAACACTAATTTCAAATAAATGAATAATCAATGAAATGGAACACTGACTTCACTGGCAAAGGGGCAGCATGATAGAGATTGGAAAGAGGGCAAGAACAAAATTAACTTATTACTTGGGAAATTAAGTAATTGTTAAAAGGATGAAAGAAAAGTACCTGGATAACCATTTCAAAGAAACTGTCGTATGAGAAGCATATTAATGAGATTACTGGATAAACTTATAAGCTGCTTAATTAGAAACATCAAGGTGGTGTTCACATACCTTAATGAGGTTATAATAAAAAAAGCTGATAACAATGATACGTCTGCAATTGTAGTATACAGTATTAGTGTGGTTACCAAATCTAAAAGAAGATATCAGGAAGATAGAAAGAATCCAGAGAGATCCAACAAAAATCCCCATATACCTAAGAGAATGCTATTATGAAGAGATGTTGAAGAGTTTTGGATTAATTATACTGGAGAAAAGGAGGAAAAAAAGTTATTAGATAGCACTCACTATATAGGATACTGGAAGGGACAGAGAAGTTGGACAGAGATGATATTGTGAAACTTGATAAGAGGAGTATCAGAGGGCATGAAAGATAAGTGAAAATGAGCGACTGCAGAAGAGACAGGAAGATATATAGCTTTCCTCACATAAGCATAGCAACGTGGAACAAACTGGATGATGAAACCATGTGTGCAAAGACAATACATAAATTTAAGGAAAATTTGGATAAAAACAGATCTGGAAGCAGAGCAGCACGAGCCTAATGTGGCTCTTTTCCTGTCTCACACAACTACGAAAATGCACACAGAAACACACACACACACACACAAATGTGATTTTGCAGAGAAACATTTCTTAGAAAAGTATAATTTTGAATCTTGAATCTGGGTGATACAGTTTGCTGGAAAAAAAGAAGAAGAAAAAAAAAACTACCTCATAGTTGTCATCACTCCTAGAATGTCCTACTACTTACCTGTGCATTGGCTTGGTTGACCAGCAACTGAGCAGCAGCTAGTCTCGCTCTCTCTGCCTTTTGAGCAGCTCGTCGCTCTTTACCCTTCTTCTTTGACTTTAATTTCTTCAAGTCACGTTCCTGTAACATTAATTTCCAAGTTTGAATGCATTTTGGTGTGTAATATTCCTGGCCATTTTTGTGTGCACACCTAGTTTCATTCTTAAAATGCTCCCTGAAGGATACTTGGCCTGAGGTAATTTATGACTACCTCCTGCCACAAAACAAGTAAAAGAGAAAACTCAAGGCTAATTTAACCTTGAATCTCAAAAATTTCAAGTTTAAACATAAAAATGTTAACAGAGAAACCCATTAATATATTCCAGCACAATATGTTACAACCTAAAGGACATTAGTCAGTTTCAACCAGCAATAGAATTTAGGGAGAAAAATTAATTATATTGACAAGTTATACAAGTATGTGCTGCCATCTCAAGACAAAAAAATAAATAAAAATAAAAATAAATTTCTTTAGTGAAGTACTTGGGTTATATATAACATTAATTCCAGAGATATTAGTTTCAATCAAATTCATAGTTTCCTCCGAATACCAAGGTTACCTTGCACCATGATCATCTGCAAGAAGTGTCAAAAGGAAAGGATAGCAAAAGAGGGGATTTCATTAGCACACACATGAAACAATGACTAGATTAATCAGAAAAATATTGTAAAAAAAAAAATCAGCCAAGATAGAAGAGAAAAGCTAGATTTTGAATGTTGTAAGATGTTCAATATTGTGGCTGACTGCAATTACTTTGAGACAAAAAGAAAATTTCACTGCAATAAGGAAACTTTACAATCTCTTGTTCTTCTCATTAAGAACTTGAGAGATGAAGTACCACAGTGTTAGATTACGAAATGTACATAATTATTTTCTTGTTTCTTCACATATAGCCATGAGAGCAGGCCTGATGTTAGCGAGAAGTCCCTATAAGTTCACATACTTTTTATTCCTTCGCATGCACTTCCAACAATACTAAGGTCAACATCTGTTCTCACAGGTTCAGTGTGGAAACCTCTAGTTGTTAGGTTAAATATATGTAATTATAGATAAGTATAATTACATAGACATGTTTAATATCAACATATATTTTACTTCTTACATCTATAATTAGATAATACTTTAACTATAGTATTTAATACATTTGTAAGTGTTCCTAAATGTACGAGTCGATCACCGTGTCAGTGAATTTTTTACTGACGGAGAGCCTGCCGGGGTAGACTGAGTCTAACAATAGCACGGACTGGCCACGACCCGCCTGACAACTGCCAGGGAGCTCTGTACTTGTGTGTATGCAGACTGTCTTAGTATAGCGTAGTTGACTACACGCTTAGTATAGTGATAATATTAACACCCCAGAGAAGACTGTATGAGAGAGACAGTGAAAGCTTGACACTACCACTGTGACCGCTCACCTATAAACTTTAAATTGCCCTTAACACTAACTAGTACGTAAGCACCAATAGGTTAGGTTTCATTTAGTTGAGCTTTGTTCTTTTCAGTGTCATGCTTGAAGACAAAACAACACTTTCCAGATAGATTTTGATGTACTATGATTGAATCTCTGGAATATTAAATGAAAATCTGATTATAGCAGATATGGTTACTAGGTTCATTCAAAGCATATCAAATGTAGTTTCATCTCAAAATGTTACACTTATATAAATTACTCCTTTTGCTGCCCTTGATTCCCCAAGAAAGAAGGAAGACTGCAAGACTTGTTATTCAGATTAAATTGAAATCACATTAGTTTATATCTGAGCTAGGTAGGCTTAGATTCACTCAGTTATTAAATTTAAAGTAGATTATTGTGTGGATCACCATTCAGAAGTGTCATTTTAGTAATTTTATGAAAATTAATAAGTAAAGCTTATTTCCATACTCTTCCCTATAATTCTTAACACTACTATGGATAAAATTACATAGCATTTCTGGACAAGGCTCCTAAACACATTGAAGCCAGCCAGACAAGCATCAATAACCTGGCATATGTCTAGTATACTATCCACATCCCTAATCATATACACAGTGTATTCATGAGAGTAATCATGAAAATGTTGAGGGTCAACGTACATTCATCGTGAGTAAGAGAAGCTGCTTCCTGAATCAGTCCGTAGTTGAATCTTCACCGATGGAAATAACGCGGGAAGCTTAGCGCCAAGATAGACTGTCTCAATTTATAAACATTAAAACATTCATTTGATATTATATACATATATACAGTAATTGTTTTATTATGTTTATATTTATAATAATTTTTTGTTATTTTCCTATATTCAGTTTTCTTTTAAGATTCTGAACATACATACAAATTATTTACTTACTGGTACCTATCTACGATAGGTAGATATTTCTTACCTTATGTTATAGATATAGTAACTGTTTTTCTTAAATCTTTCTTTTAACTTTTTTTCTTTTTTTGGTATTCAGGTGCATTGTATATTTTGGGACCTTAAACAGTATACATAAAAGATATCCCGGAAGCAGGACCTTCAGTCCTGCATTGACAATCTGACATGAAAACTGCCATGGGATTGTTCACTCAGTAATGTTTGGCTCTCTGGTGCAGCATTCTTGTCATCTTCGATGAGGAAAGATAGTTCACGTTAAATAACTTGATGTCATGAAATCACGAGGAAAACTCTCGTTGGGTATGAAGTACAAAGCATATTGTTTGACCTGCATCGCAAAATCATATAACGCGGGAAATTTGACTTCAGAGTAGTCGGAATAATCTGTGTCAAATATTTTGTACTTTGATAGTTTATAGATTTGGCTTGAAATTCTCCGCTAAACATGAATGTGATAGTATCGATGACAGTGAAATTTGCATGTATGCAGATGATATCAACATTTTCAAATCTATCAAAGAGCAAGGGGACTAATCAAAAGCTGCGGCAAGATATAGGTGTGCATTCATGAAGGAAAAAATGGTTACTAAACTTTCACCTTGATAAATGTAAATACATGAGGATTGGGAGAACGTTCGTTGAAAATCAAGGCTATAGCAAATGTATAAAAAAGTAAATAAATAAGGGACTATGAGAAAGATTCGGATGTTATCATCAATGATAAATGAAGTTGTCCTGACCATCTGGCAGAAAAGTAAATAAAGCAAATAAATTAGATGGGCTAATTAGAAGAACTTTTGTCGCATTGGACGTTGATGTTTTTAAAGCAGTGTTCAAAGCAGTGATAAGACTACATCTAAGAACTCGGTCTGAAATCCTCAACTCCTGAAAGATATTGAGATGATGAAGAATGTGATCAGTTGGAGCTTTGTTGCCATAGGGGCAGTAGCACTAGTCTTCACTATGCACGTGTCTCCCAGAGCTGTGCTTACACCTACGGGAGACATACTGCATCACATGATAGGGTGGCAATGAGGCTCAGATTAGGCTACAAATACTTTTGGGAAGTCAGTGCTTCTCCTGGTGTGTGCTGTGTGCTGTGTGCTGCACCAAGGGGACACACTCTGCGTCACTATATCATGGAATGTCTTCTCATTGCTAAATTTAGGCCACAAGGTCAGCATGACTTGTACAGCCTCATTGACCATCTTCTAGACTCTGCCACCCTCAGGTATATACTGAGGGAATATCCTCAGTTTGCTCCTAGACTGTAGGATGTCTTAGGCAATAAGGTGTGCAATATGTTTATTTATTTATTGAAATACTTGTATTCTTGCTGTGTATACTGTCCAGTTATTTTTATGATACTTTAACCTTAAGTCCTTGCCCAGGGGATGGGTGGCAAGGCCCATCCTCCTCCTTTGTTGTAATTATTTATTAATTCAACAATAAATGTATCAGTCAATCAATCAAAGTGCAACGCAGAACAAGGATGGTTCCAAAACTAAAAGGTCTCAATTATGAAGAAGGATTCAGGAAGCTGAAACTACCAACACTAACTTACAGAAGGGCACGGGGAGATATGATTGAAACTTAAGATTCTTACTGGAAAATATGATGAGATATATGGAAGGGGTTACTGAAATGTAATGAAGTTAGAAGAAGTAGAGGAAATTCACTAAAACTTTTCAAGCTAAGATCCAGATTAAATGTAAGGAAATATGTCTTGCCGTGTAAGGTATAGAGGAGGTGGAAGAAGGTGGAGTCCTCACAGTGCTGGGCCTATACCATGGAGAGATGGAGAGAAAAAGAAAGGCAATTGTAGGAGCGGCCAAAGAGTTTTTAGAGCAGGCGTGGAGAAAACCAAAGATTATATATATAAAAAAGACTGGAAAGCGCTACTGTAAGGTGTAGCTGAGGCAAACTGGTAACTTTTGTGTGTTTTGCGTCCACTCACTTGATGACGCTTATGTTGCATCTCACGATTTTGTGAAGATCATGATCAGAGCCGATGAATCGTCTCTGCGAAAGAGACTTGGAGAGTTGGAGTGCAAGGGAGCAGGGAGTCAGCGATAGACTATGTGTTGGTGAATGGAAGAATGCGTGAAATTGTGTCACACATGTGGATAGATGAGGATGGTATGGTGGATATTGTGTCTGATCACAATATGCTGGTTGTGGAGTGCCTGTTGCATGGTAGGAAAGAAGTGAAAGTGGTGAGTAAGAAGAGAAAGTGGAGACTGAGAGATGTAGGGTGGGAAAACTTCCAGGTGGACCTGAGTGCAAGAAGCTGGGATGATGGAGGTGTACATGATGAGCACGTGAATGAGAGACTGGTAGAGGATGTGCGGAGTGCTGCAGAGAGCAAGATAGGGCATGTGAGAGTAGGAAGAAGAAAGTTCGTAAACCATGGTGGAATGATGAAATCAGAGAGGCTAGAAAGGAGCGAAAAAGAAGGAGTAGACAGTGTAGGTGGCTGAGGAAAAAGAGGCATGAAAGTGATGAGGCAGAGAATGAGTACCAGAATGCATGGGAAATGTATGTAAAGCAGCAGAGAGTGACAAAGCGAATGATAGTGAAGGCCAAAGTAAAGTGTGAAAGGAGTGTGATTGAATCTTTAAGAGAGAAAGGCATGGAAGGTGGCCGTGAATGGTACAAGTTCATGAGAGGTGAGAATATGGCAGACAGTGTTGGAGTGGAGAGTTTGAAAGTGAATGGTGAAATTATAACAGAGAAGGAAGGAATGAGAGAGGCAATCAGACAGTTCTGGGAAGAAGTGGGTGGTGTAGGTGAGGTGTTTGGTGCGAGAGAAGGATGTGTGACACTGGAGAGAAGGAATGCAGATGAACTGGATGAAAGGATCAGCAGGGAGGAGGTGGAGAAGTGTGTGAAAAGGCAGAAGAATGGGAAGGCAGCAGGGCCGGACGAAATACCATATGAGCTGTATAAAAATGGAGGTGATGTTGTGATTGACAGGATGACTGAGCTTTTTCACCAGGTGTGGGAGGAGAAGAGAGTGCCAAGAATGTGGAATGAGTGCAGGGTGACTCTGCTACATAAGGGCGGACACAAGAGTAAGAATGAGTTGAAAAATTACAGGCCGATCGCGTTAGTCAATACAGTACGCAAAGTGTTCAGTGCGGTGTTGAATGCCAGATTGTGTAAGTGGATTGAAAGAGCTGGAGTATTAGGTGAGGAGCAGAATGGTTTCCGTGCGGACAGGAGAGCTGAGGATAACATGTTTGTGGTGAATGAAATTATTGAGAAAAAAAAGAGGGATGGAGGTAAATTGTATTTGGGTTTCCTGGATATAGAGAAAGCTTATGATAGGGTGAATAAAGAAATGCTAGGTAGAGTCCCAGAAAAGATTGGGTTGAGTGCCAAGATAGTGAACATAGTGCGTAGCATGTATGTTGATACCAGAGCTAAGTACAGTTTAGGAGATATAGAAACAGACTGGGTGAGGAGTGAGAGAGGAGTTAGGCAAGGATGTATTTTGTCACCAACCCTTTTCAGCCTGTACACAGAGGAGTTAGCAGCAAGAATGAGAAGGATGAATGCAGGAGTGAGTGTGGGGAATGATAAGATAGGTGTGCTTCTTTATGCAGATGACGTAGTGGTTATGAGTGAGTCAGCAGAGGAGCTGCAAAGTCTGCTAAATGTGGTTGATGAGTATGGAAGAGATTTTGGAGTTAGGTTTAGTAGTGAGAAGAGTATAAGGTGATGATTGTGAATAGGTCGGAGGATGAATGTAATGCATCATGAAGGTTGGGAGAGAATGAGTTGAAGCAGGCACAACAATACAAGTACTTAGGGATGTGGATGAGTCCGAATGGGTGTGAAAAGTCAAAGAATGAAAAAATAAGCTTGGTGAACCAGTGGGTGGGTCGTTTAGGAAGCGCGGCAAGGATGAGAGCAAGTAAGTATGACGTGCTGAGAGAAGTGTGGAAGAGTGTGGCTGTCCTCAGAATAATGTATGGTATGGATGTGATTGCATGGAACGAGAGTGAAATTGACAAGTTAGAAGTGGGGCAGTGTAGAGTAGCTAGGCTGGCACTGAATGCATTGAGGTACACGGCAATAGAAGCCTTAAGAGGGGATATGGGATGGAGCTCTTTTAGGGAAAGACTTATAAAAGCGACACTTAGGTACAAGATTAGGCTTGAGAGAATGGATGATGCAAGAATAGCAAGGAATGTGTATCTGTGGAGTGAAAGTGGAAGCAAATGGAGGAAAAGGTGTATGAGAATGACAGAGAGGAATGGTCTACAGGTTGGGTGGGCAGTGAGAATGGCTGGGGTGAATCAGAATCAGCTGGAATGGGTCGTGATAAGAGGAGGCAGAGTGGGAACAGAATGGGATGCGAGGAAGTGGAAGAATGAGATAGACAGAGATGTGAAGAGTATGGGACTGAATGAGTGGAGGAATGGGATGGAACGAAAGACTACTCTGGAATGGTACAAGGTGAAAGAGGCCCCGGTGTATGAGAGGTGGTACGATGAAAGCCTGGGTGGTGATCTTTTCTTTAAAGCTAGGGCACAGTGAATGGATGTGAATGCAAGGAGTTACAGGTGGTCTGAGTCCCGCAGCAAAGTGTGCCAGATGTGTGACTCGGGAGAGGACGAGACGGTGGAGCATGTGACGCTGGAGTGTGTGAAGTATGCCAGAGACAGGTATGAGATGATGCAAGTGGTGTTGACTGAGCTAGGGCATAATAGGAACGAAAGAGTGGAAAAGACGGGGAGGGAGTGGATGGTGGTGCTGCTGGGACTGAGTAGAGAAACGAATGAAAGGATGATTGATAGGGATGGCAGTTTTGGTCCGAGTAGTACTCGGTTTACTCGGTTTTAGGATTTGAGTGAGTAGTACTCGGTTTACTCGGTTTTTGGATTTGAGTGAGTAGTACTCGGTTTACTCGGTTTTTGGATTTGAGTGAGTACTACTCGGTTTACTCGGTTTTCATAATTCAATTACATGTTCAATTTATGCGTTGAAAATGTAATACAGGCCTTCAAACTAAAGAGTAAAGATTTTTTCGGTATTTTGTTGGGGAAGAAGGCGGTGCATGCCGCACAACCACCCAGACATTAATGGAATAGTCCAATTCCTAAGAACAAGTCTAACAGTGCCAACAGTCCAACACACGGGCTTGGGTGAAGGAAAGAGAGACTTGTACGAGTACACGACGAGTAGGCTTACTCAGTCAGTTCACACTTGGCAGTTAGTAGTGGTGGGCAAGTACCGCTAATTTCAGTACCGGTACGTACTGATACTAAAGAAACCGTTACTGATACTACCGGTACTGTACCACACACACACACACACACACACACACACACACACACACACACACACACACACACACACACACACACACACACACACACACACACACACACACACACACACACACACACACACACACACACATATATATATATATATATATATATATATATATATATATATATATATATATATATATATATATATATATATATATATATATATATATATATATATATATATATATATATATATATATATATATATATATATATATATATATATATATATATATATATATATATATATATATATATATATATATATATATATATATATATATATATATATATATATATATATATATATACACACACACACACGTGTGTGTGTGTGTGTGTGTGTGTGTGTGTGTGTGTGTGTGTATTGGAAATTGCCAATTTAATTATCTAGCATTTATCATTTCTATCTACATAAAGCAAATCACACAGCTCTTTCATAAACATTTTTGTAAAAAAATATAAATAAATATATAAATAAAAGACACACGGCCGTCTTCATAATATATTGTGGTTCCCTTTTAAAACTGATGGGAAATACGTACCTAAATTATAGCAAAGTAACATGAAAAAAATATTTTGTAATGGTATGAATTGAGTGGTATGCAGCAGCAGTAGTAGTAGAAGTAGAAATGCAATGGTAAAATGCCGGCCAACTGCAGTGTTACTGCACCGCCAGGCGCCAGTCCGCCAGACCGCCACCCGTCCCGGCCACCGATCCGCCGTGTGGTGCCGACACATTATTCATTCTTAGCGGTACGAAGCAGCAGAGTCCCGGCACAGAGGCTAGACGGTACAAGCGTCAAGCGGTACCGGAAATGATGCCGGCACATTCAGTCGTACCAGTACAGAAGCGTCTCGCCGAGCTACCGCGGCTCGGCCGGCGGAATGAGGCAGCGGGCCAGTGGCACGCGCTGCTGGTACCGTGGTACCGACTACCGAGTGGCGGTACTGGTACTGAGTGTGCCGCGCGGCCAGTGCGGCACACTCAGTACCAGTACCGAGACTACCGAGACGTTACCAAGACTGACACCTTACCGGGACGGGAGTCCGCGCGGGCGCGAGCCACGCGGCCGGAAACTGAAGAAAGAGTGGTATCACTGAGTCAGTTATCAATGAGTATTGACCATTGACCACAATTATTTTGTTTTTATTATCATGAGTACATGCATACATACATACATACTACATACACAAGAAGATAATCAATATGATGAAAATTTGGTAATGCATTATATATATCAGAGACAGACAGACATAAAATGATGCAGCACTATGCCACGGTTGATGAAAAATAACGGCACTAACTACCCCTAACGGCCTCAGCCGTCAAGGACGAATGACCAAATCTATAGGGATGCTGACAGTTGACTTGACACCTTCCTCACACAACTGAGAGGCCCGCGTTCGATTCCTAAGCGGGATGAGATAATTTGGGCTTGTCTGTAATATTCGTACACTTAATCCTATGTGTGTAGTAGTAGTAGTAGTAGTAGTAGTAGTAGTAGTAGTAGTAGTAGTAGTAGTAGTAGTAGTAGTAGTAGTAGTAGTAGTAGTAGTAGTAGTAGTAGTAGTAGTAGTAGTAGTAGTAGTAGTAGTAGTAGTAGTAGTAGTAGTAGTAGTAGTAGTAGTAGTAGTAGTAGTAGTAGTAGTAGTAGCAGCAGCAGCAGCAGCAGCAGCAGTAGTAGTAGTAGAAGTAGCAGTAATAGTAGTAGTAGTAGAAGTAGAAATGCAATGGTAAAATGCCGGCCAACTGCAGTGTTACTGCACCGCCAGACGCCAGTCCGCCAGACCGCCACCCGTCCCGGCCACCGATCCGCCGTGTGGTGCCGACACATTATTCATTCTTAGCGGTAGGAAGCAGCAGAGTCCCGGCACAGACGCTAGACGGTACAAGCGTCAAGCGGTACCGGAAATGATGCCGGCACATTCAGTCGTACCAGTACAGACGCGTCTCGCCGAGCTACCGAGACCGCGCCGACGCGCCAGGGCAGCCAGTCGGTACCAGTGTGGAGCGGTACCGAGAGTGAGAATGACTCAATGTTACCGTCTTACCCATCACCGCTCGCCTTGAGCCACCTCCACGCTGTATACAATTTGCTCAGTACCGTTTCGGCTATTTACCGGTACGGAAAATTTTACCGGTACAGTACCGTTAAGGCTGGTACAGGTATTGGTACTGGTACGGAACTTGCCCACCAGTCCGTGAGCCGCGCTGCACTTGGCAGGACAAGGCGCTGGCCGTGAGGGACAGTGAGTGGTGGAGATGAAGATACCGATAATAGTGATATCTATAGTAGCGAAGAGAATATTGTGTGTGTAGCCTCTCAGTAATCAGAGGTTAACTATTTAAACATGGTTGAGGACACAAAGTGGACAGTGGAGTGTGGGTGCCTGCTAGTGACACGGACAGCCGCCGCCGAGCAGTCTTTGGCTAACGTAAGTAATATATTGGTGTAACTCATCATTTCACGGTGGTGCCATGTCATAACCTAACGTTGGTAACCTCCAGGACAACATATCAGTGAACTAACACCTGCACATACTTATAAAACCAAATAATTCAAATCTTGAAAACGTAAACAAACCGATCCCTGACCCGCCGCCTCTCTCTCAGCCATTATCTGCCTCATCTCTCACTCATTACAGGCCAGACAGGTCACAAAGTGGACCCATAGGCCTAATCTTTCATGTCAGTTGTTGAGATATATCCGCAATTACCTGATTTGTGTGCTATGGAGGCTCAGTGAGAAGAAGCGGGCCTACCCATGACGTCACGAGCCCCAGGCTGTGACGTCATCACCAGCTCCCGCCCAAAATGCCGGTCCCAGATGCTCGACTTCCACTATTATTTATATTTGTCTCAGTTCATTTATTTCGAGTCACAAGTGCCTTTTAAGGGTTTCTAATGATAGTTCGCAGTGTTTTACGTGTCTTCCATGCTTGAGTTGAGTGAAGTACGGTGATGTAGAGGGTGTTTATGACTTGAATGGGAGGGCCAAAATACGCTAAAATTTTTACCTCCGCTATCTGTGATTTTTTATTTGAGGTTGTAGCGAAGTGTTTGTGTTTTCAAAAGATGGTTTATCATGAGAAAAGTGTGCAAGGCTCCTGAGAAGTTAAAGATGTGGACTTTAAGAATGATATGTAGTCCTGTTAATATTGTAAACAACGTCATTTTTAAATATTATTTTTCTAATAGGGCGAGTTGCCAGGTTTTGATATATCGAAATGATAGTCATAATTTTTGAAAAACGTTATCGATTCAGTTGAATGAAATTGGTGGGCTTTGAAATTGTGTTTAAGCAAGTCGAAGTTCTAATACTTTATTTAGTATATTTTTGAGCTATTTTTATTATTCCTTTTCTCGGCAATGTTTTTGTATTTTAGAAGTTAGTTTCGATTGATAACGAGTCAGAATTTTTATAACATTCGTGTCCAGCTGCCTTTTTGGGAATCCTCATTTTCAAAATGATTTGCGTAACGAATATATGTGACGTCATCAAGGAGGCCGACCCCCACCCCGGCTGGACCCAGGCCGATACCTGGCTCCAGGCCCGAGGGTGTGTGTGTGTGTGTGTGTGTGTGTGTGTGTGTGTGTGTGTGTGTGTGTGTGTGTGTGTGTGTGTGTGTGTGTGTGTGTGTGTGTGTGTGTGTTGCCTTATCTTTCGTTATGAGGAGCCCACCAGCTGGAACCACTGACACCCAGCTCCCAGCTGGAGGGTGTTGGAGGTGTGTGTGTGTGTGTGTGTGTGTGTGTGTGTGTGTGTGTCATTTTCTTTCATGGTACTTAGTGTGTGTGTGTGTGTGTGTGTGTGTAATTCACTATGGTCGCCCGGTAGTCACCCAGCCAGCCTTCCCCATTACGGAGCAAGCTCAGAGCTCATAGAGCGATCTTCGGATAGGACTGAGACTGTGTGTGTGTGTGTGTGTGTGTGTGTGTGTGTGTGTGTGTGTGTGTGTGTGTGTGTGTGTGTGTGTGTGTGTGTTGCCTTATCTTTCGTTATGGGG
>NC_059302.1:9043424-9195924 GCF_017591435.1 Portunus trituberculatus | reverse complement strand
ACATTCTTCTTGCTAACTAACACTATAAACACGCAATCAGTCTTCAAAACATCCTTGACTTCCAGTAGAACCTGTTTAATGTGCAGAACATTTGTCAAACTACCACTAGTATCATTGAAACACTTGAAAACCTCGACACCTTCCATTAGAACCTGTTATATGTGAGGATTATTTGTTAATTAAACTACATCTAATATCACTAAAACACATGTTAATCCCAATGACTTCCAGAAGATCCTCCTGAAAGTAATCCAGACGAAACGCCAAACATTGGACAACAAGGACGTTAGACTGGCCTCCTGCACAGGAAAATAAAGGAGACTGAGCAAACTCTGTCAGCTAGTACGTATCTCATCCCGCCCTCAAAATACATGCGGGCACATTCATCAGGAGATCCGTTGGGGTCGGTACTTGCCCACTCATCAACTGCCACGTTACGACCGTCCAGCCACATCCGACTCCGCACGCCCATCCACACTTCTGTAGAACAAGCAGTGTTAGGCTCACTTCTCTTTTTGGGTAATGTATGTATGACATGCACACCTTTTGTTGTTTTGACGTTTCTCTCCCGTCAAGATATTAGTACTGATACCAGAACTAACATCGCCACGCTGTTTTTTTTTTTTTTTATACCATGTGGGCTTTTCACGGGAATTTATGGGCTAAAGGGGGTACTTTTTGGGGTACCTCCTATCTTAAGGCCCATCCGCTAGGAAACCGTTGCCCCGAGTGACACTCGGACCGTGGACAGGATTCGAACATGTGCGCTTGGAGACCCCCTCGGACTCCAAAGCGAGCATGGTTCCACTGTACCACGGCGGCCCCCGTTTAAACAGTATTGTCATTATCTTTTTTATCCTCCATTCCCGGGGGCGCATACAGTATTTCCTACACCACTAACCTGCATCTCTCAACACACACTCCTGAATGAAAGTGTAGCGTGGATAAACATAAAAGAACATAAAAAAAAAAAATAACTAAGGAAGCTGCATGAGTCCGTCAGCTTAACCGGTGGCAGTCTTTGAGTGAACCAAGCTACTTAATTACACCAATCATGGGAGTAAGATGTCAAGCAGAGAGACTGTGAGGCGGGTAATGATTTATGACAAGCAACAAGACAGAAGCAGGCCGTATGTAGCTTCAGTCAAGAACTTACGCGCTCCTCTGGCAGTAGCTTCCAGAAAAGCTTGCATAATTGGAAACTCTAAAGCAGAAGCTGTGGCGAGATCGGCGCCGAGTGTGGCGCAGTGCTGGCGAGCGTCGCACCAGGTCATCGGCACCTGGTGCAGGTAAATACAGCCAAGGGCGTCTTGCAAGAAGTCACCGTCGCATGTCGTCGACGCTGTGGGAGAAAAGGAGTGACTGAGGCTCCTGCCATCCTGAGGGAGGAACCCCAACACTCTGAGGCTCACCTGTGTGTCAGCAGACGCTCACCTGTGTGTCAGCAGACGCTCACCTGTGTGTTAGCAGACCCTCACTTGTGTGTCAGCAGACGCTCACCTGTGTGTCAGCAGACGCTCACCTGTGTGTCAGCAGACACTCACCTTTATGTCAGCAAACGCTCACCTGTGTGTCAGCAGACACTCAACTGTGTGTCAGCAGACGCTTACCTCTATGTCAGCAAACGCTCACCTGTGTGTCAGCAGACACTCAACTGTCTGTCAGCAGACGCTCACCTGTATAGTCAGAGATGACGGCACGATTCCAGCAGAGGGCGGGTTGGCAGTCCTGCACCAACATGGCCCCGTGAGGCAGCGGCACCCCCTCCTCAATGCACACTGTGGTAAGGGACACACTGATGTACGGGGCTTATTGGAGGCATTACTGGGACTGAGTGGCGGCCCGGAGTTGAGTGGGGACATTAACAGGGGCTGAGTGGAGACATTACTGGGGGCTAAGTGGCTGTCTGGGGCTGAGTGGAGACATTACTGGGGCTGAGTGGTCGCCAGGGAGGTAAGTTACTGACTGGCACTATCACACACTGTAGCTTGACAAATGATGAGCTGAGTGGTTGGGGATGATGGGCGTCTCACCGTTGCGGAGGCGTGTCCTGCAGGGCGTGGTGGCATCGGTGGCGGCGGCGTCTAGACTGTCCACCGCCACGTCGTACAGGACACAGGTGGTGCCCTCGTATGTCAGCAGGTGACACCAGGGGGCGTTGTTGGCCAGGGCAGCGCATAGGATCTCATCAGACACCTGGAAGCTTTCAGACGTGGCGGCGGCGTCGAGCTGAGCCTGCGAGACCAGCGCCCGGTACCACAGCGCCTGGTTCATCTCGGCAGCGGCTGGCGGAGCGGCCCCCAGCAGCGCCAGCAACGCCAGCAGGAGCGGCAGGGAAAGAGGCAGCGGCGACATGGCGAGCGGCTATCCTGGACGGGGCAGCGAGGTGTTCTGGACAGACAGGATGTGTGGAGAGTCACTTGAAAGGTATTGATTGATTGCAACCTTACTTAAAGTGTGTTTGAGTGATATTTGCTTTGCTTTGATGTATTTTAAGCTAGTATGTCGCTGCATCACACGCCATGGACCTATCATGCACGGTACACTGATTGGAGTGACTGGAGTAGTTTGTGTGTTACTACTACTACTACTACTACTACTACTACTACTACTACTACTACTACTACTACTACTACTACTACTACTACTACTACTACTACTACTATTGCTACTACTACTAAAACTACTACTACTACTACTACTACTACTACTGCGACCACTACTTTAATTTAAATTGCCACTGCTACATTGCTCCTAATACTCTTACTACTTCTGAAAGACTTAAGCTAATAATGATACATCTATTATTTTCATTGTTTTTTCTTCACTGCTACTTACGTTATTTCAGATTTATAACACTTCCTGCTCTCTTTATTGTTATTTATTTTTTTTTCTTGTGTAAGCACGTCCCGGTGGCCTGAGTAACCTGATCTCAGGGCTGCTCAGATCAGAAGGACACACCGAAGAGGTTGGAAAGTGAATGATTGAATAATATTTGATTTAAATTGTGGTCATCCTTCTTGTTTAATTAAGGATTGACTGATTATACATGCATTAAACCTGTCAGTGTGTGTGTTTCACTGTTTGATCTGCTGCAGTCTCTGACGAGACAGCCAGACGTTACCCTACGGAACGAGCTCAGAGCTCATTATTTCCGATCTTCTGATAGGCCTGAGACCAGGCACACACCACACACCGGGACAAGGTCACAACTCCTCGATTTACATCCCGTACCTACTCATTGCTAGGTGAACAGGGGCTACACGTGAAAGGAGACACATCCAAATATCTCCACCCGGCCGAGGAATCGAACCCCGGTCCTCTGGCTTGTGAAGCCAGCGCTCTAACCACTGTGTGTGTTTGTCTGTGTGTGTGTATGTGTGAATGTGTGTGCGCCTGACCAAACGTTAATGGCCAGATTACTGACTGGCTTAGCTGTAAAGATTTTTGTTATTTTCTCTCACGCGGCACGCCACTATACATCAATTCACTCGTGGCTCGTTTCATCCTTTATATATTTTCTCACACCATATATTCTGCGGAAGGAAAGTACAAGGGAATCACGTACAGTTTTCTTAAGGCAGAAGCTGGCTTTTTTATTACGTTTGATATTTTTCCACGTCTGCAGTACACACATCTCATCCTTGTTTTCTTAAGGCAAGAGAGGCGTAAGATATGATGAGTGTTTATACGATGAGTAAAATAAAATGTGACACCCGTTTCTCTCACATAACACGAACCAAGATAAGTACTGTGCCGTGAATGTCAAGGCACGGATCATCGTCAGCATCAGAAAGGTAAGCAACATAGCAAGACAGAGAAATGCTGCTGTGCCATGGAGTGACTGTGGTAATGAGGTAGAGAGGCTATGACAGAGAGAGACGGGAAGATAGCGTGACATGGATTGAATGAATGAATGAATTGAGACACAAAAATGAGCAAAAATATGATCAAAGGTACAGCCAAGAAACCTTTTTTCTGTAATGAATCACCGCACTCACCCAGGCAGGAATAAAAGATCATTCCTCTCGTGATTCTACCCAATTACCCAATCAATAGTCTCCCGGTAGCCGTCCATATATACCCCCTTTGCCCAGAACAATTCTCCCGCCCCATACACCCGCTCGTCATGTCGCCGCTGCCTCCTTCCCTGCAACCCCTGCTAGAGCTGCTGGCGCTGCTGGCGCTGCTGGGAGCCACTCCGCCAGCCACTGCCGAGATGAGCCAGGCGGTGTGGCATCGGGCGCTGGTCTCGCAGGCTCAGCTCGATGCCGCCGCCACGTCTGAAAGCTTCCAGGTGTCTGATGAGATCCTCTGCGCTGCCCTGGCCAACAACGCCCCCTGGTGTCACCTGCTGACCTACGAGGGCACCACCTGTGTCCTGTACGACGTGGTGGTGGACAGTGTGGACGCCGCCGCCCCCGACGCCACCATTCCATGCAGGACCCGCCACCGCAACGGTGAGACACCCGCGCCCGCCGCTCATCCCCGCACCACTCAGCCTATCACATATTAAGCCATAGTGTGTGATGGCGGCATGGCGCCAGTCAGTCATTCAGCCCAAGGCCGCCACTCACCCCTTAGTAACGTTCCCACTCTGCCCCAGGGCGCCACTCAGCCCCTAGTAATG
Organism: Portunus trituberculatus; assembly: GCF_017591435.1. NCBI lineage: Eukaryota > Metazoa > Arthropoda > Malacostraca > Decapoda > Portunidae > Portunus > Portunus trituberculatus. Next base: position 9,191,294 of record NC_059302.1, on the reverse strand, counting down.
TTCTCACTCAGCCCCCTACAGCAGTGTGTCCCTCTCCGTAGTGTGCATCGTGGAGGGCGCGCCGCTGCCTCATGGGGCCAAGCTGGTGCATGACTGTTTTCCCTCCCTCTGCTGGAATCGTGCCATCATTCCTAACCACGATGACGCAGGTGAGCATCTGCTGACACACAGGTGAGCGTCATTATATTGTAAGCGTTGCTCTTGGTCATTATTTAGTCGTATACCCCGTGAGTCTCTCCTTTCCTCCTGATACTGTCCTCTCGTCAGCGCTGCGTCGCAGCGATACGCTATCCTTCCATAGTGTCCACATCCACAGTGTCATCAACCTGTGATGGGCCGTTCTCGCAAACCAGCTCTGGATGTATATACCTGTACAAGCAGCCAACAGACTGGTGTAAGGCGCGCGAGTACTGTCTCAGCCTCCAGTCAGACCTCGCTATCGTCTCGTCTGAAGGCTTCGCAGCACTGCAGGAATATTTCGCCGCCGAGACCCCTGCCGAAGGTGAGCTGGCACTTGTAGTCCCACCAGGACTCATGAGCCAAAACTTGCTTGTACAGAATCCCTCCCAGCTTTTGATTCATTTCATCACCACACTGCCAAATTCTCATGGTAGCCACGAGGAACTGCTTAATGTGTACATGTAACTTATGGGAGGGAGGGATACCACACTCAATTACTTCGAGAGCTTTGACTGTCTTGTGTGTGTGTGTGTGTGTGTGTGTGTGTGTGTGTGTGTTCAAGTTCGAGTTCAATAAATTTATTCCAAAACAATACATACATTTATGAAGAAAATTAAGTACATTCGTGGAAAGGTCTGCAGAGATAAATCTCATGATATAGACCTATGGACATTATACAGGATTGATTTCACTAAGTCCAAAATTGTAACAATACATTCTTGAAAATTCCCAAAAAAAGATAGCATTAGAAATCTAAAAATTCGTAAACCCTAGCAATATGAAAAAAAAAAAAAAAAAAATGCCATTTATTCAGGAAACAGTGTTGTACCCATGATAAATCAGTAATACATAATGATTCTATTGTGTACATACATGACAAATTACTTTGAGCATTACTGTTACGACTGAAGATGATAAAGATGCTTTTTTACTCTAAATTTGAAGCTATTGACTGACAAAGTGCTAAATTCACATTTTATTGATAGAGGAAGTGTGTTCCAAACATCAGGGCCAAGACACATCATAGAATTTCGAAAGAGTGTAGTTCTAAAAGGAGGACAAACCATATTTATCTGGTTATTACGAGTGGCACCAGAATGTTCTTGAATAGAAAAAAATGTCAGCATTATTTTATAATGATTTGAAAATATCGACTAAGAGGAAGAATTTATGAATGTAGGTTAACTAAAGTAATTTTAAGTTGGAAAATATTTCCTCCGTCGAGTCATATTTTTGCTTGTAGAATATCATTTTTTAAATAGATTTCTGGTTTTTAGCAATACATCTAGGGAAGATGGCCATGTACAACCCCAAATAGAAATACAATACAATAATCTAGAGTAACACGGTGTATCGTAAAGAGTTAACATTGATTCTACAGTTAATTTGTCTCTAACACGATACAATATTCCAGTGAAATTTGGTAAAGTTACAGATACATTAGCAATATGTTCCCTCTAATTTAGATGATCATCAACTGTAACTCCTAAAAATTTTGTAGTTTTAACACGACCAACAATGTGATTACCTAGTTTTACTGGCGCTAAATCATGAACCAAAGACCTATTCTGAAATAGCATAACATGTGTGTGTGTGTGTGTGTGTGTGTGTGTGTGTGTGTGTGTGTGTGTGTGTGTGTTTTCTTCTTGTACAGGTGTGTGGGTGGGGGTGAAGAGGAGAAAGTGGCTGGATGGTCGTGCAGTGGCTCAGGAAGAGTGGCACTCTTCTGAACCAAACGGGAATGTTGAATCCTGTGCCAGGATGTTTACGCATAACGTGCAAAAGGGAGACAAGTATCAATTATACGACAGAACATGCAGTGTCGACTCATACTTCTCCCTGTGCATGAGGCAATGAGGCAACTGCTCCTGTGACCGCCGGCAATCACCAAGAAATGAGTAGGTAAGAAAGCCTGCATGAGTATTTTGAAAAGGTCTTTCTTTGTAATGCAAGCTATGCCCTGGTGATTCAGCGGCCTTCCTTCACTTTGTCATGCATTCCTAATAGCACTAGTCTTCCTGTGTCTGCTTCACTAGGCACTACTTTCATTGACTAGTGATTTGATATTCATTTGTCTGTTACCTTCAACACTAATTACAAAAGCATTCTAAACCTAAACTGGCAAGTAATGTGTTTGGTCTAGAGAGGTTTAGTGTAAAGTTTTAATAGTGTTTAATATAATGTGTTCAAATTTTAGTTTATTATTCCTTAATTTGTTTGCCTTTTTATGGAAATAAAAAATAGAGAGTGAGAGAGATAAGTATGAGGGGTAAAGAGTGGTGAAATAACAGAAATATTGTAGGAACTTGTAATTCGGCATAAGATCCATCATTGTTTCTTACTATCAAGTCTTATGCTTTGTTTGTGTTCATTTAATGTTTGATCTGCGAATGTATTGTGTTGCTTGTTACCTCTTAACTTCGTGTGGCGTATTCAGTCTGTCTAATCTTTTACAGGAAAGGTGGATATTGCTCCTCTTGATCCGAATGCACCGGCGCTGCATTCTGAAACACACTTCATCTGTTTCTACTCCTTTTCGAAGCCTCAAGTGGATGATACTCGAGTTTTCAAAGGATGTTTCCATGATTCATCCGAAAGTTTAACAAGTACTCTGTATCGTGGGAGCTTTTGCGGAAAGTTCTCGTGATTCAGTGATAGTTTAAGGAGTAATGTCTAGTATCGTAATGGTTTTCACACGTGTTTTCATAATAGCAAGTGATAACTGAACAAGATTAACGGGTTGCGTACCATTGAAATTTTCAAATGTGTTTTTCATAATTCTACAAATGTATTTAAAGTTTTCATAGACCTAAGTACTCTATATATTTTTTTGGCGTTTTCAAGAGTTTTTTCATGATCTTGTGACAACTGAGCAAGGATTCTGCATCATCAATGGAGGGAGCACCCATGGGAACAGAACCGATTATTTCTGTGGCCTTCGAAAATTGTTACGAGAGACAGCAACGTTTTAAACTCCAGGCAAGGAGGATTGATGTCAGCACGGCGTGAGCACACAAGGAAGAGAGGAAAAGAAAACACACACAGGTGGTCTATTTTGTGAGCCAATGTAACCGTGATGTTGTGACGCCATAAAACTATACACCAAATCAATTAGTTTATATCGTGACCACTATGATCTTCAGCGTGCCTCAGTGACGTGCAGTGGTTTCCCCGTCTTACTGCTGTCAGTGAATTTCAATCCCAATATTGTACTGTTTTGTATATGATCCACTCACGCATCGCTGTAGTTTGTAAGACTAGGTTAGGTTAGGTTAGGTTAGAAATGACTTCGAATTATAGCAAAATACAGGAATATAAGGATAAAAAGAAAGGTTGAAAGGTTCTAAAAGGCAGCTCTTCACGTGGAAGCTTCTATGATAACACACGCACCTGATTCCTTCCATCTGTCATGTCCACCCGTGACCTCAAATAATGTTAAATCTCCCTATTGATTCGGCATTAACAATCTGATCACCGAGTCCATTCCATCTGTCCACTTACTGTGTTCTATTTCCTTTCAGGTTTAATGTTTTCAAGCTTAACCCCTTCAATACGATGGCGAGTTTCCATATTCATTCTGCTTATTACTTGGTGATTCTATACAGCTTCAGGAACTTACGTCGGGGCTGAAATAGTGAAGACTATGGCCATTAATCTTCTGATCTCCATAGACCCTTCCTAATGTCAATAAAATCTTCTAACCATACCTAAAACTCATGATTAAAATGAGTCCCAGTACTGAAAGGGTTAAATTTTTCCTTGACATTCTCTGCTTGTTGACCTCGAGGGTTTTGTTATACCTATTATGTAATTCAAATACTTGTATCAGATCCACTCTTATGCTCATATTCTCAAACACTTATGCACTTCACCTACACTAGCTCAAAAGACATTACCTAAATTTTCACGAGTTTTTTTTTTCTTTTTTTTAGGCATTTTTATGGTTCTAGAGGCAAAGTGACAAGATTTTTACTTTATTAACTGGAGAAACTCTCTTGAAAACCCCGAATATCATCTCTGTGGCCTTGGAAAATAGCCGTGGTAAGAGAGTAAAGCGTTTCTGAAAACTGGCCTTAATCGTCATCTCTCTAAGAAATGTATATATGCTCGCATATTTAGAAGTTTCAGTCTCCTTTCGTAAGACAATATATGGTATCTCACTAGTATATTTTTGGTCATCCTTCTATATATTGCACTCACTAACAGACCTTCGTATACCCTTCATGTAGCACGAAACCAGAAGTACACAAGGTAAGTATACAGTGCTTCATGAAAAATAAATCAGCGTCTGCTGACACACAGGTGAGCCTCAGAGTGTTGGGGTTCCTCCCTCAGGATGGCGGGAGCCTCAGTCACTCCTCTCTCACAGCGTCGACGACATGCGACGGTGATTTCGTGCAAGACGCCCTTGGCTGTGTTTCCCTGAACTAGGTGGCGATGACCTTCTGCGCCACACTCGGCACCGACCTCGCCACCGCTTCTGCTTCATGCAGTTTCCAGCTCTGCAAGCTTTTTTGGAGGCCACTGCCAGTGGTGCGCGTTCCTGACGGGAAGCGACACACGGCCTGCTTCTGTCTCGCTGCTTGTCATCTTACCCACGCCACAGTTTCATTCAGGAGTGTGTGTTGAGAAATGCAGATTAGTGGTGTAGGAGAGACTGGTATCCACCCCAGGAATGGGAGAAGAAAAAAAAAATAATGATAATACTGTTATAACGACGTAACATTGCTAGTACTTGTATCAATAGTAATATTAAAGTCTTGACAGGAGGGAAAGGTTAAAATAGCAAAACGGTGTTATGTCATACACACATTACCCACAAGGGGAGGTGAGTCTAACACTGCTTGTTCTGCAGGAGTGTGGGTGGGCGTGAAGAGTCGAATGTGACTGGACGGACGTGACGTGCGAAGTGTTGAGTGGGCCCCCAACAACCCGAAGACCGATCCTGATAACTGTGCCCGCATTGTATATGGGAAAGTAGCTGACATAGTCTACTCACACAACTTTATTTTTTTGTGCAGGAGACCAGCCTAATGTCCTTGTCCAATGTCTGGTGTCTTGTCTGGATTGCTTTAGGCAGGTTCTACTGGAAGTCTTGGGGTTTTCAATAGTGTTTTAGTGATGCTGTAATCTGTCTACTCTAAAGTGGCTTCTGGTTCTCAGTTTGAATGGTATCCCAGAGAATGCCTGGTTATCAGATATTAAGGAAAACCATGAGTTCTTGCAATAAGTACGCTGATCAACGTAAAAACAAGATCAATTCCGTTATCAATAAACTTGGTACAATATGTTTGAAATCCAGGAGCCATTTTATGTAGAGTAGATAGACTATAGTGGTAGTTTGACAAGAGTCCTGCACATTTATAACATTTTACTGGAAGTCATTGAGATTATGTAGAGTGATTGCACCTTTGTAGTGTTAGTTAACAAGAGAACTGTACTTCTAACAGGTTTGACTAAAAGTTGTTGAAATTTAAGTGTGTTTTTGTGATTGTAGTGAGATGAAATGACACTAATTTATTGGGGTTTAGGAGGATCAGGGCAGGGGAGAGAGTTTTGTGGGGTGGAATATGGGGGCTGGTTGTGTGGCTATGGGTGGGAAAGTGAAGGAAGGGGAAGGGGTGTGTTTGGGGGAAGGGGCAGAGGTTGAGGGGTGTCTTAAGGTGCGTGGGGGTAAAGAGAATGTTTGGCAGGGGGATGGAGTGGGGGGATGAGACGAGGTGGAGGTCAATATGGTTGGAGGGTTGGAGGAGAGGGGGTTCCAAGCCATTTTTATTGGGTAAGGTGAAGTCAAGGTTGGGGAATAGGATATATTTACATGTCCCCCTTGTTCCCTGCTCTCCTCTTCTTCTTCCTCTACTTCCTCCTCCTTCTTCTCCTCCTCCTCCTCTCTTATCTCCTCCTCCTCGAAAGGACCAACAGGTCTCCTCCTCCTCCTCCTCCTCCTCCTCCTCCTCCTCTCCCTCCTACTCGTCCTCCTCCTCCTTCCAGAGTATGTTCACTTTTATTTGGGAGTAACAATCCTCCTCGTCTTCCTTCTCCTCCTTTTCCTCCTCCTCCTGCTCCTCCTCCTCCTCTTCCTTCTCCTCCTCCTCCTCCTCCTCCTCCTCCTCCTCCTCCTCCTCCTCCTCCTCCTCCTTCTCCTCCTTTTCCTCCTTCTGCTCCTCCTCCTCCTCCTTCTCCTCCTACTACTACTACTACTACTACTACTACTACTACTAGTAATAATAATAACAATAATGATAATAGTAATAATAATAAAAATAATAAAAATAATAATAATAATAAAAATAATGATACTAATACTAATACTTCTACTACTACTATTACTACTACTAGTAGTAATAATAACGATAATGATAATAATGATAATAATAATAATAATAATAATAATAGTAATAATAATAATAATAATAGTAATATTACTACTATTACTACTATATTATGTAACACAAGACTACACAAACTCTAAAGAAAAATAAAAGTATTATATTTACAACACCCTCCAAAAAGAAGAGAGAATGAAGATCATGACTTTACTGAACTGGCCTTGAAAATTAATGGCGCACACCTTGTTATTTGGTGCGTAATTAACAGGTATTAATTAGGAGAGGGTGGAAAAATGATTGCATTGACCAGGTGATTAAAAAAAAAGTTGAACAAAATTATAGAAAAAGCATTATGAAGCAAAACATTATGAATATGAATACAACACCTGGGGAATTTCCATAGACAGATAAGGGCGTCAATACTCGTAGATCATAAAACACACACACAGAGAGAGAGAGAGAGAGAGAGAGAAATAGATTAAGCCTAGAATAAGTGCATGGATAAAAAGAGAAAGAGGAGGAGGAGGAGAGGAGAGTTTTGATGACAAGGAGGGGAGGGAGACGGAAGAATGTATGGATTACTCGTCAGCCAGTATAGGAAGCAAAGTGGCTTGAAACTTATTGTTCTAACATTTGTCACCTTTGATTAGTGATACGCCACCTGTCACCTGTGTATGGATAGTGATGACAGAGGAAAGGAAGAAAGGCGTCGCTGATAAGTACTGTCAACACAAATTGCCCCCTCTCTCTCTCTCTCTCTCTCTCTCTCTCTCTCTCTCTCTCTCGTATTATGAAAGAAAATGAAACAATACGAGAAAAAAAAAATGTTCTACTGTCTCCCTTTACCGTAATGTGTGTGTGTGTGTGTGTGTGTGTGTGTGTGTGTGTAATTCACCATGCTCGTCTGCTGGTCACCCAACTATAAAAACAAGTCTGACCGGGCTTAATTTACGGCTGTGGTGGGGCGAGGGTAACTCTACAGTCCTGCCACGTTTCCAAAAAATGCGATGTGAAATGGAAGTTATTGATGTACAAGGCATCGCAAATACCATCAATTCAGATGTATAAAATTTCGACTTGTGTATATAGATGGCTGAATCAACAGTAACCATCATATCCATAAAAAAAAAATAACTATACAGTACCATACAAACATGGCATACATATTCAACAGTGTTGCTGATATCAACTGTAATAACTTATAATGGTAATTAGCGTATGTTTAGGGTGTGTAATAATATCAGCGTTACAGATATAAGATAATGAGCATGGAAAAAAGAAATAATCTATTATCCAAAGTAAAAAAAGAAAAAAAAATAGTAGAAGTCTTGTGAGTGGCGGCAATACTGATGAACCCAGCCTGGCCAGGCCGAATAGCCTCACCTTGTAGTACCAGATGTTGCTATAATTATAAGATAAAATGCTCACATTTACTGGCTTTTACAGTAATTTCAAGGGTGAGGCATAATCGCATTCATAATTCGTAAGCCAAGCTAATGTGTAGTTTCTATTTTTACAAAATAGTAGGTATATGCCAATACCTAAGTGAAAAAAAAAAAAGCATTATTCACTTGCGAGCGGTAACTCTTCCACACCCAGCTGGTGGCCTGTGGACACATTGTGGTGGCGACGTGAGTGACCTCGTGCCACTCACTTATATATACATATATACATATATATATATATATATATATATATATATATATATATATATATATATATATATATATATATATATATATATATATATATATATATATATATATATATATATATATATATATATATATATAATATAAATGACTTACTAAAGAATCAAAGGTAAGAGAGAGAGAGAGAGAGAGAGAGAGAGAGAGAGAGATTAACATAACAACAATATTGAAAACGTGGCAACACTGTACAGAGACGCTTGCCACCCCACGGCCGTAAATTAAGGCGGTGTGTGTGTGTGTGTGTGTGTGTGTGTGTGTGTGTGTACGTGTGTATTCGTTTGTTTACCACGTATCCCGGGAACAAAGACCGGCAGGAATTGCTAAGCAAATGTATAATGCAAAAACAGAGAGAGAGAGAGAGAGAGAGAGAGAGAGAGAGAGAGAGAGAGAGAGAGAGAGTTTATCAGAAAGACTTAATTATTTCTATCTCTCATTTTCTTCCTCTTGTCTGTTTTTCCGAATATCAAGTTATCTATTTTTCTTTTTTTTTTCAGGTTTGCTACGGAGGTGATTCATTGATTTCTCTTTCAATCTCCCTTTTGTTTTCGTCTCGTGTCTTTATGTATGTTTTATAAAGTTTCCTTTCTCACTAGTATTCCAGTCATCACTCAGAAATCTTTTACTGGTTACATTCTTTACTTAAAAAAAAGAGAAAAACAGAATAGACAAATATAAAACACATGACACATAACACACACGACGCACTATAGCCCGTGAAAACAGAGATAGACATAAAACCTGCACTAAGGACATTAAAGTAGCTTGGTTTGCGTGCTTGTGTATATCCCCGCTATGTTTTAAGGAACGTTTTGCTAGCATTAAACATTCTTAGGCATCATTTTATATAACGAGAACTAACAAATGTGCTGTTCAGCTTCCGCCCATTAGCGGCGCAGGCAATTTTATTTATAGTGGTACCCATATTAGGGCCCATATCACCCGCCGAAGCTCATCTGGGGTGTAACCACCTAGAACCTGGGTATCATGGTGATATGTAGGTAACTTTAAACCACTCGAAAAATGGCAGTGTTTAAGGCTGTGCGTGGTGGGATTCCATCCCACGCTCACCACCTTATCCACTACGCCACCGCCTCCCTATTGAAGGTGTCTTTAACATCCCTGACCTATTAAGTTAGTATTGGTGATAATGATGCAACAGTTGACCTTTCAGACTTCACCTGTGCGCCGTGACAAATACATTCTTACACAGCCAAGCACCTCTCAGCTTATTACTCGTTTCGTCACTGCATCTAACCTGTCTGGCATTTATCATCACTTCCCGTCATCGTGTGTGTGTGTGTGTGTGTGTAGCTAGCTAATAATGCGATCTATGTTAACGGCGCTGCTTGTGTGTAGCCATTTGTAACCAACCCCGATTTTGTTTCATAATTGCTAGTTTCGTCTCATAATGTTCGCTTTTTTGTATACAGAGCAGTATGATTTGATGCATGGCCAGTTGAGTTTTCGTCGTTGTCATCTCATACTACCTCAGAGTATGTATTTATTTCAACATAAGGAAAATATAGAACAGCGGGAGTATATTGCACCACACGTCTACCTGCTTTTTAAAACACGTACGGCTCGGATGATAGAAATAGCCCACGAGTATAATCTCTCATTGACTTCAAATATACCAGAACCAGCCTGCATTTTAGGAATAAGGATATACCAAAGAGTTAATAAATGATGAAGCATTTCTGTATTTCTTCTCTAACAAGTGAAATGCATAGTAGCTAACTCAACCATCTTCGCCACACATTGTTGCCACGTTCAGTCTGTTTCTTGTCCTCGTGTGCTTCTTGGGACAGTCTTCACTACTACTTGTCTTTTTCATATCTTCCGCCGGCTCCATCGAGTGACAGAAGGAAAGTAAGGCACAAAATAGTTATCTGACAAATTCTGAGACGCTGTGAGTGTTTTATTTAGTCAAGGCACAGGAAAAGGGATTACAAGTGTCAATGTTCTTACTGGTGTTGATGTTATATCAGTCCATCTTTGATCATGATCTTGGTTGATGGATACCTGATTTTTTTTTTTTCCTTGCGTTTAATTCACCTGTGAGTTATGCTGTTATTTATATTGAAATGAACAACATTTTGGCTCTCTCTTAATGTACACAAATGGACAACGAATAAAGGAATAAGAGGATATTGTTGTATGACCACGTGTGTGTGTGTGTGTGTGTGTGTGTTTTGTTGACAAATAGCGCGACTTTTCTTTACATGACGCCAAAACAGGTGGGTGGAGGAGCTGCGAAGGTGGGGAGGCGGGAATCGAGGAGAGCGGGCGGGACGTGTACTGTACATTAATAGAGTGGCAACACCTTTTCATAACAAACAAACGAACATTTCACACAAAGTCCAAAAACAAAGGAATAGATAAACACGATAAACAAAACATTCGCAACATTACACAACACTGACAAGTAAGGAAGCTCGTCTCTATTTCATCACTATATATTTTTTTTCTCACACTTGGCAGAGTAAACACATGAATTATAGATGAGGGAAGGAGGAACTGTCTAATATTGCCCATTGCTGTAGTGCTGCAGGGGCGTGACGCGGGGTGGGGAGGATGGGGGGCTGGGAAAGGTGTGTTACGTTGAGGAAGATGCGTGACAGGGATAGTGTGATTAGGAGAGGAGACGAGATGGGTAGGGAAGGGACGGGATGGGACGGAAAGGGAAGGGAAGGGAAGGGACGGGAAGAAAAAAAAAAAGGGAAAGAAAGGTAAGGAAGGGGGTAAAAATTAAGGAAGGAAAGGGAAATAAAGGGAAGGAAGGAAAGGGAACGAAGGAAGGAAAGGAAGGGAAGGGAAGGGAAGGGAAAGGAAGGAAGAAAAGGAGAGGGAAAGGAAGGAAAACTAGGAAAGGGAAGGGAAGGAAAGAGAAGGAAGAGAAAGGAAAACTAAAGAAGGAAAGGGAAGGGAAGATATGGAAAACTAAGGAAGGCAAGGAAAGGGAAGGGCAGGATAAGGAAGGAAGGGAAGGGAATGGACTGTACAATCTATTTGTTTATTTGTTTATTCATTCATTTGCTTGTTTATCAAAAGAACTCATTATAACCTAATTTGACCTAATATTACCTTAACCTCCACCAAAACTAGAAAATGGAGAGTCTAATTTTCTCTCTCTCTCTCTCTCTCTCTCTCTCTCTCTCTCTCTCTCTCTCTCTCTCTCTCTCTCTCTCTCAACAATAGCCTTTCAATCTCGTGTAATTCCAGCTGAGGTCACAAATATATCTCTTCTATTCTTCCTCTCTTACATTCCCTCTTGCTTTCATTTGTTTTCCTGACCCCAATTACCTGCATTTACCCAACACTGCCTCTGTCTCTGCTTATTTCCTCTCTCTCTTTCTTTCTTCTCATTCTTTTTGCCGTTTTATTTTCTTTTTTAATCGTTTTTGGTTTTCATGTTTGTGTTGGGTTTCTGTCTGTTTGTTTGTTTCTCTCTCTCTCTCTCTCTCTCTCTCTCTCTCTCTCTCTCTCTCTCTCTCTCTCTCTCGTCCAGAATGACTGCCATTACCCGTCCTGGACGAACTACTTGTCCGCTTCCCTCGCTTTGGGGATTTTCCTAATCCCCTTGCCCTGCGAGGGTTTCTGTGGCCCTGCGTGGCCTCACGCTTGTGTGTGTGTGTGTGTGTGTGTGTGTGTGTGTGTGTGTGTGTGTGTGTGTGTGTGTGTGTGTGTGTGTGTTGTTGTTGTTGTTGTTTAAGTATTTTGTACTGTTTGATACGTTTTTGTATAATAAATTTATCAAATCAAATCAAATCTCTCTCTCTCTCTCTCTCTCTCTCTCTCTCTCTCTCTCTCTCTCTCTCTCTCTCTCTCTCTCTCTCTCTCATTGTTTCATCATTCTTCATTGTAATTTCTTTTTTATCTTCCCTATCTGCCTTCCTCTTCCTTTACCTTACCTTTTTCTTCCCTCCTCTTTCCTTCGCTTCATTTCTTCCTTTTCCCTTTCCTTTCGTCCTCTTCCCTTCGCTACTTACCTTCCTACCCACCCCCTCTCTCTTTTCCCTTCCTTCTCATTCCATTTTCTTCACTCCTTCCTTCAGTCAAAAGCTGTAATTTCTTTCTCCACCGCGCACGTGTCACGCACTCACGAACTCACGCACGTCGACTCACGCAAATTCCCACCGTGTCATTAATCTTGTCTCACACTCTGCAACTCACGTGAAGCAGAAAACTAGCGGACAGAAAGGGGTCGGAAGGACGCAACATCTAAATCATACTTTCGGCTTTTACTTTTAGTCACGTTTGTTTGTTCTTTCTCGTTTCTGTTTTGTTTCTATATACTTTTTTTTTTTTAATCCCTTCAGGACTGAGACATATTTTTACCTTCAGTTTCGGGTAGGATAGACCGTTTTGTTTACGTTAGAAGGGCTTATGGAGGTCAGAAGATTGATGGCCAGAGTCTTCACTGTTTTAATCCCACACGTAAGTTTTTCAAGCTGTCTAGAATCACCAAATAGTAAGCAGAATATATATGAAAACGCGTCATGGTACTGAAGGGGTCAAGTTTTCGTTGATGTCCAGTTTGGGAAGAGAGAAAAAAAGAGAGGAAATTCGGTTTAGGCGAGTCTGAAAAGTGGCACACGTGTTTTGTATCACTAGATAAATTTGTATTAGTGAAGTAAGTTTCTAGACGTTCGATATTTTGTGCAGTATAATCCTCGGTAAGCCCATTTTTTTTTTTTTAGCATTTTTTTCATTATTCCACTCCAAAACACATAACAAAATAAATAAAAACTAAATAAATAAAACTGCCTAATCAACGCCACATGTACGAAAGAATGTTGGAAGGAATGTGAAGAAATGGAAATCCTGTGCTAATGGAATCGTATCGTGTATCGTACTAGTGTAGTAAATAAAACACGAGCTTATGTAGATAGCAAGCACTTAGCACTCAGCACTCAGCACTCAGCATGCACAAGTGAAGGACGGAGGCACGTGGTGGTGGTGGTGGTGGTGGTATTAATGGTGTCAGGTAAAGAGAGAAACACGTGAAAAAATTAAACTCAAGCAGGAAGTAAAGAAAATGTTAGATATATTTCAAGAGAGAGAGAGAGAGAGAGAGAGAGAGTCGTGATTAGATGGCCGGAACGTGATAGTACTTTTGATAGGAAGGGAGAGAAGGGAGGATGGGGGGAGAGGAAGAGGGAGAAAAGAATGATCGTAGAAGACAAGCGCGGGCGTGGGTGATGGGGAGAGGGAGAGACTGGGGGAGAGGGTAGAGTGAGAACTATGTAACAGTAGGAGGAGGAGGAGGAGAAGGGGGAGAAGGAGGAGAGGGGTAGGCCTTGTAGTAGAGCTTTGGGCAAGGTAAGGGAGGGTGAGACAGTGTAGGAAGAGGAGGAGGAGGAGGAGGAGGATCCTTTTAGAGTAGGAAGACCAAAAAGGTTACTTAGGTTATCAGTCTTAGTGCCGTGGTTGTAGTAAGGAGGAAGAGAAACACCTACCCATTACTTTTCCTCCTCCTCCTCCTCCTCCTCCTCCTCCTCCTCCTCCTCCTCCTCCTCCTCCTCCTGACGTCACCCAACATATCCGCATGAGAACTCCCCTCCCCCCTATTCACCTCCATCCCCTCATCTTCCCTATTACCAGGTGGAGTTAAATGGAAGAATACAGTTTTTATGTAAAAGGGGAAAAGCTGGCCAAGGGCAACATAACGAAAAAAAAAAAAGGCCCACTAAGTTGCATGTCCGAGATAGTTAGCGTAAAAGAAAGGGATAAATGCCTTGAAACCTCCCTTTTAAATGAAGTCATGTCAGGAAGTTTGAATATAATCTTTCACTTTATTCCTTCTCTTTCTTTTGTTTTATTGATATAGTGACAGATCTACATTTCTACAACATTAACACTTAGCTAAGCGTTTGTGTGCTATCTGTGGAATAGTGTTGGTTGAATTGAATGGATACAATTTGAATATAAGGTCTGCAAATCTCCTTATCTCTTCTCTTTCTTTTATATTATTCATGTAGTGACAGATTAACTACGTTTCTATTACATTAACATCTAACTAAGTATTTCTCTGGCATATGAGAAATAGTTGTTGTTGTATTGAATGGATACAGGTCTGCAAATCTCCTTATCCTTTCTCTTCCATTCATTTTCTTTACGTAGCGACATTTCCACAACATTAAGACGGGAAACAATACTGGGAAGGCTCGTGTTGTGGAGAGAGAGTAGAGCAAGGCAAATTTAATGTCTGCAAATCTCTTTATCGCTTCTCTTCCTTTTATTTTACTTGTATAGTGACGTTCAAAGACCCTTCCTAATGTAAATAAAATGGTCTAATCGTACACAAATCCCAAGGTAAAAATGTATCACATTATTGAACGGATTAAATTGTGGAGAGAGCAAACCGCCTTTCATGATGCGTGGACGAGGCCCTCACACACAAGGCTTGTTTGTGTGTGAGGGCCGCGTGTCTCCATGTGCATTCCAAGGGTGTTTCTCCGTCGCTAAGTGAAGGATGGGGGTGTTGTCTCTTAATGTTTGACTTGTTTGTTTATTTATTTTTCGCTGTACTGCTTCTGCATGTTTGTTGTCATCTTTGTTGATTTTTTTTTTTTTTTTTGTTTATTGTTTTTGTTGTCTTAAATGTCCTTGTTGTTAATTTTCTCTTGCTCCTCTTCCTCCTCCCTCGTCACCTTATCTCCTCCTCTTCATATTCTGTTGCTGTTTGGAATTCCTTTGTATTCCTCCTCCTCCTCCTCCTCCTCCTCCTCCTCCTCCTTCTCCAACAAGAAAAATACAAATAATCTTATCCATATTTTCCTCTTTCCTTGCCCTAATTTTTTAGCCTCCTTTCCACCACCACCACCACCACCACCACCACCACCACCACCACCACCAACCACCACCACCACCACCACCACCACCACCACCACCACCACCACCACCACCACCACCACCACCACCCCCACCACGCATGACCTCTCTTCTTTTAATTGGAAACTCAACTCTCGCTTTTACTCTCCCCCTCCCTCTTCTGGTGCTTGAAAGAGTGTAATGTATGCAAACAAGCTCATAAGTGGGTTCAGAATGGAGGATTAGTTTCTGAATGGTGCAAAACCGGTATGAGACTCGTTTTGCAAAGGTCACCGCCACACAGCGCTCTTCTGCTCCAGCGGTCACGGGGTAGTTGCGTCAGAATCGGGGAATGGGGAATAGGAAGAGAGGAATGAGGAAATAAGGTGCTTTGTTTCCTATTTGCTTGATTTATATGTTTTGGGAGAGGTAGGGTGTGTGTGTGTGTGTGTGTTTGATCTGTTGCAGTCTCTGACGAGACAGCCAGACATTACCCTACGGAACGAGCTCAGAGCTCATTATTTCCGATCTTCGGATAGGTCTGAGACCAGGCACACACCACACACCGGGACAACAAGGTCACAACTCCTCGATTTACATCCCGTACCTACTCACTGCTAGGTGAACAGGGGCTACACGTGAAAGGAGACACACCCAAATATCTCCACCCGGCCGGGGAATCGAACCCCGGCCCTCTGGCTTGTGAAGCCAGCGCTCTAACCACTGAGCTACCGGGCCGTGTGTGTGTGTGTGTGTGTGTGTGTGTGTGTGTGTGTGTGTGTGTGTGTTTTAGTTTATCATTTTTTATCTATTAGTTATGTCTTGTTGTTGGTATGTATCTTGTTGGTCTGTTTGTATGCATGTATGTATGTGTATCTGTTTATTTAATTATTTCTTCCCTCTTTTTTTTTCCTTCCCTTTTTTTTCCCCTTCTTCACTTTGACACACTCACACACACACACACACACACACACACACACACACACACACACACACACACACACACACACACACACACACACCGCGTAGTGTAGTGGTTAGCACGCTCGACTCACAATCGAGAGGACTGGGTTCGAGTCCCGGCGCGGCGAGGCAAATGGGCAAGCCTCTTAATGTGTAGCCCCTGTTCACCTAGCAGTAAATAGGTAAGAGATGTAACTGGAGGGGTTGTGGCCTCGCTTTCCCGGTGTGTGGAGTGTGTTGTGGTCTCAGTCCTACCCGAAGATCGGTCTATGAGCTCTGAGCTCGCTCCGTAATGGGGAAGACGGGCTGGGTGACCAGCAGGCGACCGTGACACACACACACACACACACACACACACACACACACACACAGATACACACACACACACACACACACACACACACACACACACACATACACACACACATAAATAAATTGTAATAGAGAATGACGCTATTGGAAATACATGGATATTATTTCAATATTATGTAATGAAATGCGTTTTGTAATGCTTTTTAAAACAATATATAGACTTAGAGGTTTTTTTTATATTACATGGGATAGAATTCCATATTTTTAGGCCTGTTGAAAGCTAATGAGTGTGGGAAAATAGTAAGGTTGTGTACAGAAATAGTCTCGTGTACGTGTAGAGTAGTCATGTTGGGAATGTATTGCTGTATTATGGCCGCTGCGCAATAACTTGAACATGAAAATGCTGATCTGTTGTTTATTTATGTCAAATATTTTTAATGTATTGTTTTTAAAAAGAGGGTGGGTATGTTAAAAAAAAAAAAAAAAAAGTTACTGTTACTTATAATCCTTATGATTTTCTTTTGAAGTTTAAATAGAGGTAGTAGGTGTGTTGAGTGTGTGTTGCACCAGATAGGAGTACAGTATTATAGTAATGGTAAAATGTGCGCATTATACATATGTCTTAATACATAAATTGTCACGATTTCTTTAGCTTGATATAGTAGGGATACAATTCTAGATAATTTTAGTATAAGGTTTGTTATGTAAAGGCTTGAAGGACATCGCATCATCATAAATTATACCTAGGAATGTATGTTGATTGATTCTATTTATTTTACTGTGGTGTAAGGTTAAAGGTGGTAATGCTTCTGTTTGTTTATTGGAGAACAGCATGAAATAAGTTTTGTTAAGATATACTGTCAATCTATTGCTTAGGCACCATGAGTAAAATATTTTTAGTTCAGTATTGGCTATGTCTGTTATATTTATAGGGTCATTACCAGTTGTGTAAAGGGTGGCATCGTCTGCGAAGAGAATTGTTTTGATATTTGTGAATCTACTTGGCAGATCATTTATATATACGAGGTAAAGTATTGGACCTAGGACACTACCTTGAGGGATGTCATACTTTATTTGCCGTGGTGTGGATGTGTGATCAAGGAAGTTGGAACCTGACAGTTTGCATTCTATTTGTTAAATAGTCCTGAAACTAATCATATGTAATTCCTCGTATCCCATAATAATTTAGTTTATGTAGTAAGATGTCGTGTTTTACTGTGTCGAACACTTTTATGAAATCAATAAAAATGCTGAGTAAATAATTTTGAGCGTCCAGTGTAGTGTATATCTTTTCACTGAAGGTAGATAAAGCAGCAAATGTACTCAAGCCATGCCTAAAACCAAACTGTTCAGGGGATATAATGGATTTAGAGTCTAGGTAGTTTACAAGAAATTTCTTAATCAATTTTTCAAATATCTTTGAATAAACACTTAAATGATATAGGTCGGTAATTTTTAAGTTGTCTTTTGCGCCTTTTGTATTGCTGGGAATGACCGTAACGTGTTTAAGGCAATGAGGAAATTTACCAGTGCGAAGTGTATGGTTGAAAAGGGTAGCTAATGGTATAGCAAGTTGATCTTTATTGGTTTTGAGAAGAGATACTGCTAATTCATTTATGTTACCTTTTTTTGTTTTTCAATGAGTTTATAACACTGATAACATCGTAAGTATTTATTGGTGGGACAACCAGTAATTACCTTTTGGAAAAGATGCCAGATTAATGTTGGACATAGGTAATTCATTGTCTAACTTGTGAGCGATGTTTGTATGAAATTCATTAAAGGTTTTGGTAATTTCTGTTGGGTTACTTTTTTTATTACCATTAGAGTAAATATGTTTTGTAGTGCTGTCTTTACTGTTTTTATATATTTTGTTAATCGTATTCCATGTTTTTGTCGTATTATATTCAAAATTGGTGAATACTGATGCATAGTATGACTGGCTTGTTTTATAATACGATTTAGTTTGTTTCTGTATTCTTTAAACTTTATTTCCCTTATAACCCCAATTTTATAATCCTTGTAAAGATTATTCTTCATTTTCATGGAATTTGATATTGCTTGTGTGATCTAAGGGTTATGAAGTCTTTTTTCGAATATAAACTTTGTCTGAATTGGGAAGCATTCTCTGTACAAATTTTGAATGAAATAAGTAAAATTTCGGTTTACATATGGTGAAATCATGAGATCATCCCAATTTATTTCTCTTAATTTGTTAGAAAATTTGTTTTTATTTATTTCCGTAAAATTTTGAAATTGGATTGGATGAAACATTTTTGTTTCCCTAAGTGTTTTGATGTTGACGAAAATTGGGAGCTGATCAAATATAGGGAAATGAAATAAACGAAATGAATTATACCAGATGAAAAGTTAATGTTAAAATTTGTAAAAATGTGATCTAGCAATGAGGGCGCTGTAAGGTGTGCATTATCAGGAAATCGTGTAGGTGTGGAAATATGAGGTATGAAATTAATTGTCAGCAGTGAAGCAAGAAAGTTATCTGTTGGTTGGTGTGTTGTATGTTCAAGTAAATTTATGTTTAGATCTCCAATAATTATGACTTTTATTTTTATATTATCTCTCTGAAGAAGTGTTTATAGTGTATTAGTAAATTCCTCGACAACAACATGTTCACTATGTGGTCTGAATATTGTGCATATGAAAAAAAAAATGGTGGAATTGGTTGTTATCTTTAAAATATTGAATTTTAAGTTTTCATATATGTATTATTGTTAGGTCTAGCATTTGTTCAGTCTGTAATTCTTGTGATATAAACACCGAAACTCCCCCATGTGGTCTGATGTTTCTAGTTAAGTGATAAGAAAAGTATCCATTACGTTGATACAAGTGTTTGTTTGTGTTGGTAAGCCGTGTTTCTGTAAAGGCAATTATATCTGGGGGTGTATATAGAGAGTTTAAGAAATCGGTGATTTTATCGAAATTTTTAGTTAGTGATCTTGAATTCATATGCAAAATATTAAATGTTAATTTTCTCTCTTCTAGTCAAGTTATTATATGAAGTAAGTATATATTTTATCAATAGCATAAACACTGCTATATTTTAAAAAGACTTGTATAATTTTCAAGGTTTTCTAAGGGTATTTTCATTGTTCTACTGGCAGATTCATATGATTTCTATGTTATGTATAGCAAAAACACTCATACGAACCAAGCTTCTCATATCTATGGACTTTGAAAATTGTGGCAAAATAACCTATATTTTAAAAAGACTCGTTTCGGTCACACGGGTCTTTACGGGAGGTTTGATGGTTCTATTGACAGATTAACATGATATCTACCTTATGAAAAGCAAAAGCACTCTTACTAACAAAAATCCTCATAACTGGATTTTGAAAAAATAGTGGCCACATAAGTTGTATTTTTAAAAGATTCTTGTTTCAGTAAGACGGTTTTTTAAGGGTAGTTTCATGGTTCCATTGACAGATAAACTTGATTTCTACTTTATCAAAACACTCGTAAAGATAAATTTTATTATCTTTGTGGACTTTGAAAAATAGTGGATAAATAACATACTTTCAAAAGATAAATTTTTCAAGGGTGGTTTGATGGTTGTATTGACAGATTAACATGATATCTACTTTATCAATAGCATAAAACCTCTTATGAAAAAGGTCTTTTTTATCTCTGTGCACTTTGAAAAATAGTGGCCACATAACCTATATTTTTTATTTTAAATGTCTCTTGTTTCAGTTAAACGGGGTTTTTAAGGGTAGTTTCATAGTTCTATTGACAGATTGATATGCTTTTTACTTGATATATAGCAAAACACTCATGCGAACCAAGCTTCTCGTATCTGTGGATTTTGAAAATTTTTGGTAACATAAGCTATGTTTTTACAAGTCTCTTGTTTGACTCACACGGGTTTTTAAGGGATATTTTATAGTTTTATTGACAGATTAACATGATATCTATCTTATGAAAAAACAAAAACACTCTTACGAACAAAGTTCCTCATAACTGTGACTTTGAAAACCTTGGCCACTTAACTTATATTTTTAAAAGACTCTTGTTTCAGTTAGACGGGTTTTTAAGGACATTTTGATAGTTCTGTTAACAAATTCCTATGATTTCTACCTCATATGCAGGAAAAACACTCATACAAACCAAGCTTCTCATGTCTGTGCAATTATAAAATTTTGGCAACATTTCCTATTCTATCATACTGAAACACCAGAGACCTGAACAGTCTGTGTTCACGCCCGTTAAGTGAACAACTGACCGGATCCTAGCGCTTCGCGTACTAGTGGAGCGCCGACGTGAGTTTTGACGGGGGATGCTTGCAGCCTATGTCAATCTCAAGAAGGCATTTGACTCAGTGTATGAGAGACATTCTGGGATCTTCTGCGTCTCTGTGAGATTTCTGCAAGGATTATTGGTCTATTAACTGGCCTCTGCTCCGGGACTGTGAGTTTAGTGAAGTGTGGAGGGGGCGTGTCCAGCTTCTTCCCTGTGAATACGGGAGTGAGGCAGGCATGCGTGCTTGCTCCATCAAACGACATTGGGTCGAGCCAGAAGTTGTACGGCAGATTGGCCTGGCTCATGGCATTATGGACTCACTCAACACGAGTATTTGGCGTTGTCAGTACCTGTGCAGACGGACAAAGATTCGGATCTTCAAGTTGCTAGAGATCCCCTGTCTTACTCTACGGTTGTGAGACATGAACACTGAACACCGAGCTGAAGAGACGAATTGATGTCTTTGGTACTAGATGCCTTTGCAGGATCACGGGGTACCGCTGGTATGACTTTGTGTCAAATCAGCGATTGCTCCGTGAGATTGTTTCGAGGCCGATTACCGGCATAGTCCGAAGTCCGTCAACGGCAACTGCGACTATATAGGCATGTTGTACGCTACCTGAAAGCCGATCCTGCATATTGGGTTGTCTCTGAAAGGGATAACCTGCATGGAGGAGGCCAAGGGGACGTCCACATAACACACGGCTGTGTCAAGTCTGTCGTAACCACTCCTTCTGGTTACCACATGTGAGCTGCTTACCTGTAATGACTTTGCAAAGACGCTGACTAATCTTCCTGCATCCAGAATGACCAAAGAGCAACTATGGGTTCTTCCGTGGGTACTCACAATTACAGTTCTACTATACTATATTTATTATACAAAGCATAAAAATAGGCCAAACCAGCAAATACACATAAACAACATCAGATAACACGGCCACGTAGCCATTGTTATGAAAGTCCTTACACAAGATTACTCTTAAACTCAGTAACTCTCCTCAAATCTTTCTAATTCTCCCTTTAAGCACAATAAATCATAGTATAGCATCACTACTTAAAGCACAATAAGTCATAGTACTATTACCTAACTGCACATTTTACCACAGCATACGATGTGGTGCAAAACTTATTTAACGTTCATAGTATACATTTACACAAGACTCCATAACTCTTAGGACAAATTCTCTAAGTTATTACTCACGTATAAGGCCAAGCAGAAGGCAATCCAGAGGCCCATGTTGCTAGTTAAGCATCAAAAATTCTCGTAGCTGAGGGCGCGAACGGTAGCACTCTGATGAATCGCGTTACTGCCTTGCCTTATATCCGCCGCGAATCCGCCATCGGCCCATCTAGCACTAAAATCGTTTAGGAAGCGAACATGTCTTTAAGCAATATATTATCATTGTCTGTCACAGCAACCGCTCGTCATTCACCACCACCGTCTCCGTAGTATCGGTAGCCTGTCACAACAATCCCTCGTCATAAAACTAATTGTTTGTGCATCGCTCCTGTTACTACCGGCTTTTCACCCGGATCCTTGTTACTCTTTTTTCACAACCCAAGGTGAATGTCTTTTCACCTTCGTTTGGTTCCTCTGACCTTTACTTTTAGGGGCTGGCGCCTATGTTTTCACCATCGTTTTCACTGTCTTCGCCGGAACATTCTGGTTTATCCAGCACACGTTCCGTCTCACGACAAGTTGATGCCTGCTGGTGGGAGTTACTTGGAGTGGGAAGGGAGCCTGCATGGAGACTCGCAAAGCATGAAGCCATAGGGTAGGCGAGGCGATGTGCCCCCCAAAGTATGCCCCCCATGATTGATTGATCCTATATTTTAAGACTCTTGTTTCAGTCACACGGATTTTTAAAAGATGTGTATTGGTTCAATAAAAAAAAAGTTAACATAATATCTACCTTATGAAAAGCAAAAATACTCTTACGAACAAAGTTCCTCATAACTGTGGACTTTTAAAAATAGTGGCCACATATTTTGAATTTCTAAAAGACTCTTTTTAAGTAACACGGCTTGTTAAGGATAGTTTCATGGTTTCATTAACATATTAACATGATTTTTACCTTATCAATAGCAAAAACACTCTTACGGATAAATTTTATCATTTCTGTGAACTTTGAAAAATAGTGGATACATAACATGCATTTTCAAAGGAGTCTTGTTTCAGTCACAGGGGTTTTTAAGGGTAGTTTGATGGTTCTATTGACAGATCAACATGATATGATGATTATCAGTAGTATGAAAACTTCTACGAAAAAGGATTCTCATGTCTGTAGACTTTGAACAAGAGTGGCCACATAACCTATATTTTTAAAAGACTCTTTTTATCATTTAAACGGTTTTCTAAGGGTATTTTGATTATTCTGTTGACAGATTCATATGATTTTTACTTTATGTATAGCAGAAACACTCATACGAATCAAGCTCCTTATATCTATGGACTTTAAAAATTGTGGCAACATAACCTATATTTTAAAAAGACTCTTGTTTGAGTCACGGGTTTTTAAGGGAAGTTTGATGGTTCTATTGACAGATTAACATGATATGCACCTTATGACAAGCAAAAAACACTCTTAGTAACAAAGATCCTTATAACTGTGGATTTAAAAAAAAATAGTGGCCACGTAAATAGTATTTTTAAAAGACTTGTTTCAGTAAGACGGTTTTTTAAGGGTAGTTTCATGATTTCATTGAGAGATAAACAGGATTTCTACCTTATCAATAGCAAAATCACTTATATGGATAAATTTGTCATCTCAGTGGTTTTTGAAATATAGTGGATACATATTTTGAAAAAAAAAAAAAATTCAGTCAGACGGCTTCTTAAGGGTAGTTTGATGGTTGTATTTACAAATTAACTTTATATCTACTTTATCAATAACATAAAACCTCCTACGAAAAAGGTTTCTTATCTCTGTGGACTTTGAAATATAGTGGCCACATAACCTATATTTTTAAAAGACTCTTGTTTCACATAGACTGGTCTTTAAGGGGCACTTTTTTCGTTAGTCAGGAGAGGGAAGGGACTTAGGTGATCCATAGGGATGAGCGAATAATGAAATCTAGAAAAGTAACCAGCTTAGTAAATGCGAAGAACAGTTTAAATGTGTATTACACGAACTGTAAGAGTATTTTAAGTAATGTAGACTTGCTTAGAGGAGCAGCTTGTGTGGAAAATTTTAATATAATTGCATTAACAGAAGGTATTTTGATCAGGAGGATAGGGAAAACAGAAAGGAGGAGGAGTGGCTTTGTACATCAAGGACTCACTGCAATGTTGCATAAACAGCAAAATTAAGACAGATAGCAAAACAGAGTCTCTATGGGAAGATATCAAGGACGGGTCTCAATCAGTAGTAATGGGTTTAGTGTACAGGCCACCTAACGCTTCAGACAAAATAAACTATTCCCTATGGGAGGAAATAAATAGAGCAGCCGGATACAGTAAGGTATGTCTGGCAAGGGATTTTAACTATAGGAATGTTGATTGGAGCTTGATGGTGGGTAACAGGGAAGCAGAAGAATTTTTGAGGGTCATTCAGGATAATTTTTTAAAGCAAGTCATTTTAGAACCCACATGGGGAAATAGTATTCAAGAAAACAGGGAGGAGGCAGTTACTCAGGTGGAGGTTGGTGACCAGCTAGATAACAGTGATCACAAAGAAATACAGTATACATTGAAATGGCATGAAACTTTTAGAAAAAAG
This sequence comes from Portunus trituberculatus, assembly GCF_017591435.1. Lineage (NCBI taxonomy): Eukaryota > Metazoa > Arthropoda > Malacostraca > Decapoda > Portunidae > Portunus > Portunus trituberculatus. The sequence goes on along the minus strand of NC_059302.1, from coordinate 9,167,009 downwards.
GAGCAATAGGAAAGTACCTAACTTCAGGAAGGCTAATTTCGAGAGCTTAAGGGGATATTTACAAGGAGTTGCCTGGCAAGGGAAGGCAGAGATAGTCAGATAAGGCCCAGTATACAGGTAGAAGGAAGGCAGGATCAGAGAAGCAGGGTGAGGTGCGAAGTCGGAGCAGGGCAGAGAGAGAGAGCGAGACAGCAGTGGGATCTGGATTAGTACATGCGGGGAATCCCAGTCAGCTGAGGGTTGGTGAGATTTATGCCGACTTTTTAAATAAAATACATGAGGGTCAGATACCTAACATTCCATATAAAACAAAGCAACGATCCTAAGTGGATAACAGACAGATTAAAGCGATGCATAGGGCAAAAGAGGAATATATATAAGAGGCTAAAGGCAGAAAATGAGGCTTTAAGGCCACTATACCATGAATTAGTAAGAACAGTGAAGATGTTAACGAGGAAGGCTAAAAGTGAATATTAGTTGAGGGTAGCCAGCCAAGCAAAGACGGACCCTAAAGGATTTTTTCAGTTATATAAGAAGAAAAGCAGAGAAGAATTAAAGACAGCAAATGGGGAGATGGTTAGTTTTGTGGAAGAAATTAGTAGAATTATGAACGATTATTTTTTAACTATCTTCACCCAAGAGAACACACAGGAAATCCCAGATAGTGAACAGATATTTAGGGCAGAGGATAGTGAAAAGCTGACAGATATTCATATAACTAAGGTGATGGTAGAACAGGAGATAGATAAACTAAAGAAATTCAAGTCACCAGGACCTGATGAAGTATATCCAAGAGTTCTAAAGGAATGCAAGGAAGTCGTCAGCGAGCCTTTAGCGGTACTTTTTAGGATGTCACTGGAGTCAGGTGAGGTACCGATAATGTGGAGAGAAGCTAATGTGGTTCCCATATTTAAGAAGGAGATAAAACCCTAACGTCTAATTACAGGCCTGTCAGCTTAACTTCAATTGTGGGTAAATTAATGGAATCAATAATAGCGAAAAACATTAGGGAACACCTAGACAAACACGGCTTGATAAATCAAACACAACATGGATTTACGAAGGCAAAGTCGTGTCTTACAAACTTGTTGAGCTTTTATAGTAAGGTTTATGAGGCGGCAGATAAAGGTGATAATTATGACATTCTATACTTAGATTTCAGTAAAGCCTTTGACAAGGTACCTCACCAGAGGCTCTTAAAAAAGGTTAAAGCACACGGTATAGAGGGTAGAATATTAGGCTGGATTAAAGCGTGGTTAGACGACAGGCGACAGAGGGTAGTAATTAATGGATCTAATTCCGAGTGGGGAGAAGTAGTTAGTGGGGTGCCACAGGGCTCAGTTTTAGGGCCATTATTATTTCTAATATATATCAACGACTTGGATAGTGGAATTAATAGTGACATTAGTAAATTTGCGGACGACACAAAGATAGGTAGATTAATTAGGTCCGATTCGGATGCCATGGCCTTGCAGGCAGACTTGGATAGGATGAAAGAATGGACAGATAGATGGCAAATGCAGTTCAATATTAACAAGTGCAGGGTACTGAGCGTAGGTAGAGATAATCCAAGCAATAGGTATATGATAGATAACGTGGCACTAGGAAGTTCCAAGTATGAGAAAGATTTAGGAGTCATAGTTAGCTCCGATCTCGGTACAAGGAAGCAATGTATTGAGGCCAGGAATAAGGCGAATAGAGTATTAGGATTAATTTTTAGAAGTGTTAAAAGCAGGAGTCCTGAAGTAATACTAAAATTATACTTGGCGCTGGTCAGGCCACATCTTGACTATGCGGTACAATTCTGGTCCCCACATTATAGGAAGGATATAGCTCTGTTGGAGTCAGTGCAAAGGAGGATGACTAAAAAGATACAGGGGATGAGGGATATTCCCTACGAAGCGAGACTGAAAAACTCAATCTACATTCCTTAGAGAGACGTAGGCTAAGAAGAGACCTGACAGAAGTATTTAAGTGGTATAAGGATTTTATCAAAGGGGACATGAACGTAGTTCTTAGGATCAGTAGCAGGGACAGAACCAGAAATAACGGGTTTAAACTTGAAAAGTTCAGGTTTAGGAAAGAAATGGGAAGAAACTGGTTTTCAGAGTGGTTGATGAGTGGAACGGTCTCAGTGGTCATGTAGTCAGGGCTGAGTCAATAGGGAGCTTTGAAAGAAGATTAGATAAGTTCATAGATGGAAATGATTGATTGAATTAGGTAGCTTTAAACACAAAGCGACTGCTACGTGTAGGCCTGGCGGCCTCTTAAAGTTTCCCTCTTTTCTTCTGTTCTTATATTCTTATGTTAAGGGTAGTTTCATAGTTCTCTTGACAGATTGATATGATTTTTACTTTATATATATATATATATATATATATATATATATATATATATATATATATATATATATATATATATATATATATATATATATATATCAAAACAGTCATATAAACCAAACTCCTATCCGTGAATTTTGAAAATTCTGGTAACATAAGCTATATTTTAAAATGACTCTTCTTTGACTCACAAAGGTGTTAAACGGAGATTTGACGGTATTATTGAGAAATTAATATGATATCTATCTTATGAAAACCAAAACCACTCATACGAACAAAGTTCCTAATAAATGAGGACTTTGAAAAACAATGACCACATAACCTATATTTAAAAGACAATTTTTTCTCTCATTTAGACGTGTTTTTAAGGGCATTTTGATAGTTCTGTTGACAGATTCCTATGATTTCTACCTTATATGTAGCAAAAACATTCAAACGAACCAAGCTCCTCATGTCTGTACAATTTTTTTTTTTTTTTTTTTTTTTTTTTTTTTTTGCAATATATCCTATATTTTAAAAAGTCTCTTGTTTCAGTCACATGGGTTTTTAAGGGAGGTTCCATTAAGATCCATGATATCTACCTATATTATGATATATAAAATCTTTATTATAAAAAGACTCTTGTTTGACTCACATGGGATTTTAAGGGAGATTTGACGGTTGTTATTGACAGATTGACATGATATCTACCTTATGAAAAGCAAAAACACTCTTACGAACAAAGTTCCTCATAACTGTGGACTTTGAAAAACAGTGGCCACATAACCTTTTTTTTTTTTTTTTTTAACTCTTGTTTCAGTTAGAAGAGTTTTAAGGGCATTTACATAGTTCTTTTGACAGATTCCTATGATTTCTACTTTATATGTAACAAAAACACTCATGCGAACCAAGCTCCTCAAGTCTGTACAATTTTAGATTTTGGTAATATATCCTATATTTCAAAAAGACTTGTTTCAGTCACTTGGGTTTTTAAGGGAGGTGTGATGGTTCTATTAAGAGGTTAATGTAATATTTACCTTATAAAAAGCAAAAATACTCTTACGAACAAAGTTCCTCATAACTGTGGACTTTGAAAATAGTGACCACATAAGTTGTATTTCTAAAAGACTCTTCTTTCAGTAACACGGCTTATTAAGGTTAGTTTCATGGTTTCCATTGACAGATTAATATGATTTCTACCATATCAATAGCAAGAACACTTTTGAGAATGAATTTTATCATCTCTGTGAACTTTGAAAAATAGTGGTCACTTAACATACATTTTCAAAAGACTCTTGGGTGTTTAAGGGTAGTTTGATGGTTGTATATGCAGATTAACATGGCATCTACTTTATCAATAAAATAAAAACTCCTACGAATAAAAGTTTCTCATCTCTCTGGACTTTGAAAAATAGTGGTAACATAACCTATAGAGTACTGGAGGGTCTGCTCGCAAGGCAGGTGTGTGCGTTATGTCCCGTGTTAACTCCTATAACACATAAACAAAGAGAGGAAATGACGAAGCAAAGTTCAAATTTTTCCCCCAGTACCTTTCCAGTATTGTGTGCTCACCAGAGAGAACTAGGCAGTGTGTTTTCCACCATAAGTGAGGTATGTTGTGGTCCGCTAACAGTTTCGATAATATACATGAATATCAGCGTTAGTCACTGCGCCACCTATTTTCATATAAAACTAACGTATCTTGTCAGTGAATCCATTGTTATTATGCCTGGCTGTCAGATGGTTGAGAGTAAACATGTCTAGTCTCAACAAATAAGGAATTCTGTGGATAACGCGTATGCCCTCCATAAAAAGCCCTTTAGTTAGGCGGATAAGACCGGTAAATAGGGTTCATCGTTCACTTTTTCAGGAAAGCACCAAACTTGTTACAATTAAAGTATAGACCCATACAATTGATTTTCCTTCCTTATCTGAAGGGACAACTGGAATCTACTAGTCGTGTGGATGTAGTGTGGGACACATACCGAGATGATAGCCTAAAGTCTGAAGTTCGAGGGGATAGGGGAACTGGAACACGCAGGATGGTAACACCAAAAACAATGGTTCCTGGAAACTGGAAAAGTTTCTTGCGAAATGACAAGAACAAAGAAGAGCTCTTCCAATACTTGTCTGATGTAGCTGTGAAAGCACCCATCACAGGAGGAGAGAGATATGTCACAAGCGGAGGGAGCATCAGTTTTGTCCTCAGATACTAATGCTGATTTGAATATTTTGAGTCCATGCAACCACGAAGAGGCGGACACCAGGGTGATCTTACACACACTGGATGCCGCAAGAAAGGGAGCCTCCAAAATCTTGATCAGAACTGATTTTGCAAATAAGGGCAAACTTTCAGCTTGGAAAACATGGGAAATTTTACCAGACATCACTCTGTACTTCCAATCTTTAATGATAAACTCTGATTCCATCACCACAGAGTTTCACAAGTTAGAGCGCTTTGTCAGCATCCTGTATGACAAAACAAATGGCTCGGCATCTGTGAACAAAAGTGCGGAAGTACCTGTTTGCCCAGAAGTCCAGAGAAATTGAGAACATCCCTCCAACAGCCGATGCTTTGGAGGAGCACGCAAAACGTGCAGTTTATCAAGCTTGTCATGTGTGGGGCTAATCATTAGTATGCCAACAGGAACTGCCATCACCAGCATTATTTGGGTGGAAACGGAAGGGAGATCGCTGCTGGATACCTAACTGGATGAAACTTCCGGTCATGCAAACTGCTTGCACAGAACTTATCAGCTGTCATTGCAAATCATCATGCAAAGCCAAATGTAAATGCCACAAAGCTAATTTGCCGTGTACCTCTTTGTGCGGATGCGATGGTCAGTGTTATCAAGAAACTTAAATGTTTGTAAATTTTGGCATTCCTAATATGTTTTCATTGTTTTTGGGAACCATTAAACATGGTAAGACATTGAAAATGTGTTTTCATCTGTCCTATTTTCCATATATGTCATCTACATATATTGTGCATTATAGGAGGACAGCTGATTGAATGAATGGTGGCCATCTTGAAATCCAAAATGGCTGACTCAAATCCATTTGAAAATGGCATCATTGAATTCATATACCCTTAAAACCATGGGGTGCACCTTGAAAGTTTCTTTGTATCAGGTATGATTTGAGAGATATTAACAAAACAGTATTGAGGAGTGGCGGCCATCTTGAAATCCAAAATGGCAGACTCAAATACATTTATAAATGACTTCATTGAATCCGCTGCCCTTTAAAATATGGTGGTAGACCCTAAAAGTAAGACTGTATCTGCCATATTAATGGAGATATTGCTCATACCATGTTTCACTAGATGGCCATATTGAAATCCAATATGGCGGCCACCAGGGGGGCCAGATTTTTGGGCTCCACCTCCAAAATCAAATGTATGGGTCTATACTATATGTGTACCAAATTTGGTGCTTTCCTAAAAAAGTGAACGATCATTTGACTTATCCGACTTACTTGGAGGGAAGCGCGCCAACTAGAGTAGGGCATTGCAAGGCTATAGTAAAACTAAACTGTACTGGCCCACGTTGACATATCTCTCATTAATTCAAGGAAAACGGAATAATAGTTTTCTATTCAATTTAATGCATGAATTCGCTGAAAAAAAATAAATAAATAAAAATGTGGGGGCGGAACACAAGAGATATAAAGATCTCTGCAGGTGATTATGTCGTAAGTAAATAAATACAGTAAAGGCGCTGGTTATAAAAGTGCAAATGAGACTGATGATTTACATAATATTTACCGTTGTGCCCTCTCGAGATACCCAGACTAACATAGTGAGTGGTGAGAAGAAACATAAGATGAGGCAGTATTTTATTTCAGTTACTGCCCAAAACTCCACTTATTTATAAACATCATTGGATGCAGAAACTTTTTTGGGGCTGTACAACACACAGTAAAACGGGGAATCGTCAGTGTGTACTTCCGTTGTGGCGACCAGAAAGTGAGTCGATTTGCACGTGGGTGCCTGCCTGCTGACCTGACTCCACCCCTCCCCAGGGAAAAAATACAAAGCTAGTTTGCATTCTTTTTCTTTTTCTTTTTTTATTTTCTCTCTTTTACTTTTACTCCTTTGACAGACAGGAGGAATTACTAACTACTTAATGACAACGATTTTGATAGCTTGTGGATAAAAATAAAGAACTTAAGACACCTAGCGCCATAACCCGACATGATCAATCACGTAAACCTGCCAGTAGGCGCTCTGGGACGGCGTAACCTTCCTTCATTTACAGTACTCCATGCTGAGAAACTGCAACGATAGAGGGCAGCACGATATCTACCATCATACTACATACAATTTTACACTACTGGTAAAACTATCGTTGTCGTATTCCAGTCTGGAATACGTAAGGTATCTAGAATGCTTAAGGTATCACAGAGTACCTCTATTTTTAAGACTCTTGTTTCATTTACACGGTTTTCTAACGGTATTTTAATTGTTCTGTTGACAGATTTATCTGATTTCTACTTTATGTATAGCAAAAACACTCATACGAACCAAGGCCTTCATATCTATGGACTTTGAAAATTTTGGCAACATAACCTTTATTTTAAAAAGACTTTTGTATCGGTCACACGGGTTTTTAAGGGAAAATTGATGATTCTATTAATAGATTAACATGATATCTACCTTATGAAAAGCAAAAACACTCACTAACAAAAGTCCTTATAATTGTGAATTTTGAAAAATAATGACCATATGAATTGTATTTCTAAAAGACTCTTGTTTCAGTAAGACGGATTTTTCAGGGTAGTTTCATGGTTCCATTGACAGATAAACATGATTTCTACTTTATCAGTAGTAAAAACACACTTATGGATAAAAACACACTTATGGATGAATTTTATCATCTCTGTGGACTTTGAAAAATAGTGGATACATAACATATTTTCATAGGATTCGTTTTTTTTTTTTTCAGTCAGACAGGTTTTGAAGGGTAGTTTCATGGTTGTATTTACAGACTAACATGATATCTACTTTATCAATAGTTCTGTTGACAGATTCATATGATTTTTACTTAATATATAGCAAAAACACTCATACGAACCAAGCTCCTCCTTTCTGTGGACTTTGAAAATTGTGGTACCAATCTATATTTTAAACTTTTTTTTTACTCACACTGGTGTTTTAGGGAGATTTGGCGGTTTTATTGACAGATTAACATGAAATCTACTTTATAAAAAAGCAAAAACACTCTTACGAATAAACTTCTTCATAATTGTGGAATTTGAAAAACAGTAGCCACAAAACCTATATTTCTAAAAGACTTGTTTCAGTTAGACTGGTTTTTAAGGACATTTTGATAATTCTATTGACATATTCCTATGATTTCTATATTTTATATAACAAAAACACTCATACCAACCAAGTTCCTCTTGTCTGTATAACTTAAAAAATTTGGCAACATATCCTTTATTTTAAAAAAGACTCTTGTTTCAGTCATACGGTTTTTAAGGGAGGTGTTATAGTTCTATTAACAGATTAGCATGATATCTAACTTATCAAAAGAAAATATACTTTTACGAACGAAGTTCCTCATAACAGTGGAGTTTGAAAAATAGTAACCACATAAGTTGTATTTCTAAAACAAGACTCTTTCAGTAACACGCTTTGTTAAGGGTAGTTTCATGGTTCCATTGACAGATTAATATGATTTCTACTTATCAATAGCAAAAACACTCTTACAGATAAATGTTATCATCTCTGTGAACTTTGAAAAATAGTGGCCACATAATATACATTTTCAAAAGAGTCTTGCTTCAGTTACATGGGTTTTTAAGGGTAGTTTAATGCTTCTATTGACAGATTAACATGATATCTATTTTATCTACAGCAACACTTCGCGCGTGTGTGTGTGTGTGTGTGTGTGTGTGTGTGTGTGTGTGTGTGTGTGTGTGTGTGCGTGTGTGTGTATTTACGTAGTTGCATTGTACAGGGTTCAAGCGAGGTTCATAGTGCCCTGTCTCCATATCTCCATATATCTAATTTTTCTTTAAATGCATTGCATTTTCCACCGTTCTATGTGAAAACTGTATTTTCCAATATTCTTCATACACTGCCTCTTCCTGCTCTTCTTTGCATGTCCTCTTGTCCTTCCAGCTTCATCTGCCATCAACACCAGGTCTTGCCATTAACTATTTTATACATAGTTATTAGGTCCCCTCTTTCTCTTCTATCTTGCAAGGTTGACAGTCCCATTTCCTTCAGCCTTTCTTTATGTGTTAGGTCCTTTATTTCTAGCACCATCTTTGTAGCTATCCTCTGGATCCGTTCTAATTTTTTTATATCATTTTTCAAGCTTGGCGACCACACCACTGCTACATATTCCAACTGTAGACGTATCATACTCAATTTTTTTTTTTTTTTTTTTACATCATATCCTTGTTCAGGTAGTGAAATGCCACCCTGATATTAGCCAACATTTTATGCGTTGTTCCAAATATTTTACTTATGTGTTTTTTTCTGGGCTCAACGTTTCTTGTATAACCACTCCATATCTTTTCCTTCTTTAGCCTCTCCGAGAGCATCAAATAGTTCCATACTGGTCTTCTCTTTCTCTTTCCTAATTCCATTACATATTTACTGCTAGGTGAACAGGGGCCACACATTAAGAGGCTTGCCCATTTGCCTCGCCGCGCCGGGACTCGAACCCGGGCCTCTCGATTGTGAGTCGAGCGTGCTAACCACTACACTATGCGGTGTGTGTAATAATAATAATAATAATAAACGGTTTATTAATTAGGCAATGTAAAAAAAATACACTGAAAATGTACAGGGGTGTGTGTGTGTGTGTGTGTGTGTGTAATTTCACCACGGTCGTCTGCTGGTCACCCAGCCAGCATTCCCCATTACGGAGCGAGCACAGAGCTCATAGATCGATCTTCGGGTAGGACTGAGACCACAACTCATACTCCACACACCGGGAAAGCGAGGCCACAACCCCTCGAGTTACATCCCAAAGCTAATTGCTGCTTGGTGAACAGGGGCTACACATTAAGAGGCTTACCCATTTGCCTCGTCGTGCCCAGGACTCGAACCCGGGCCTTTTCGGTTGTGAACTGAACGTGCTAACCACTATACTACGCGGTGTGTGTGTGTGTGTGTGTGTGTGTGTGTGTGTGTGTGTGTGTAATTTCACTTTGGTCGCCTGCTGGTCACCCCAGCCAGTCTTCCCCATTACTGAGCGACCTCAGAGCTCATAGACCGATCTTCGGGTAGAACTGAGACCACAACACACTCCACACACCGGGACAGCGAGGCAACAACCCCTCCAGTTACATCCCGTACCTATTTACTGCTAGGTGAACAGGGGCTACACATTAAGAGCCGCGCCCATTTGCCTCCCCGCTTCCGGAACTCGAACCCGGCCCTCTCGATTGTGCGTCGAGCGTGCTAACCACTACACTACGCGGTGTGTGTGTGTGTGTGTGTGTGTGTTTAGGTGTATATAGGCATGTTCAAGATATGTTTTGGGGGGTTTTTGAGTGGGTTTACGAGTGTTTTCGGTATATAAGAATGTCTTTTCAGTTTTTGTGGCTGTGTGTGGGTGTGAGGGTCAGTATAACCCACCGCCACCACTACCACTATTATCACGAACACCACTACTGCCGCTTCAACCCATAGCAGAACGTGTGTCTGTGAAGGCAGTACATGTGTATAGTATAAGTGTTTAATAATAACTATCTATTACTAAATCTATTATTTATGACATACTACACTTGTACAAATATCACGTATATCGATTTATTGGTTATTGTGACATCTTTTTTTAGTTATCGTGTTCAGCTATGGCCATTTGCCAAAGCAGTAAATATTAAATTGTTTGTGTCCGTGGTGGATGGAGGAACGGATGATGGTGATAGTGGTGGTGGAGGAGAGGATACAAGTGAGTGAGGGCGCGAGTGATTGAGTCAGAGAGTGAGTGAGGAAGAGACGGATAGGAAAGAAAAGTAGGGAGAGGAAAACTAAAACTATCTTATCAAAGCACACCATCTCTCTCTCTCTCTCTCTCTCTCTCTCTCACACACACGCACACACACACACAGCTATGGGCGGCGTCATCAGCTCCATGAACGTCAACTGCCGCCCACACGTTCCCCGCCCACACTCACGCCAAGGCTTCCCCAGTCAGCCCATACATTAATTACTATTCTCTCTCTCTCTCTCTCTCTCTCTCTCTCTCTCTCTCTCTCTCTCTTTCTTTATAGCTTTTATTAAGAATGATATGTTATTTCATGTCACTGGGCATTGTGAAAATCATTAATCACTAAAATTTTATTTCACTATTTGTTCCTTGCCATGTAATATACAAGAAAAGCAATCTTTTTTGCCATAATTTCAACCAGAAACGGCCTGCTGTATTTCTTTCAATATTGTAACTATTTCATTTCGCATTAACACCGTTATTAATAGGTCTACATGACATATTCAGGAAACTATAATGTGGTTTACATAAGACAAACTGTAATGTGGGGAGAAAAAAGTATGAAGATTTTTAATTTTGAGTTTTATTTTTCCAAATGGTAGGGGTAGCTGAATTAATGTACTTGTTTTAACTTTGAATGATTAGCACAGAATACAAATTCACAAATTTTTCAATAAATTTAATTAGAAAAAAAGAAAATAGTAAATAAACAAATTGATGGATTAATATCTTGAGAACTTTTTTCCCACAATCAAATTTGTTTTTGCTTACAGTTTAACTCACCAGAGAGAGGATACACACTCATTGAAAAGAAAATAGAAGAAAAATTAATTACTTGGTATAATCCACTACTTCACACAAAGTTAACGTACTTCTAACTTTCCACCCACGCGGCGGCACGCATGACTCGATCACTTCGTAGTTCTGCAAGAAAATAACACTTAACTTGTCTTTGGGCCGCAATGCACTGTTTATGGAGAGAAATGTACCAAATGGTGCCACTTCCTCAAGCAAATACATTCAACCTTGTCTTTGAGGGCCTCGTTACACCGTTTGGCGGGGAGAAGGACGTACCAGTCCCCCTTCACTTTACCCAACACTGCTACCAACTAATAATTTCATTATTTCCTATTTTCACAAAATATCCTATCAAAAATACACACACATGTGGATTACGCACAGAGAGAGGGTAGCCGTCTTTATCTGCTCAGGGCAGAAAGTGGAACCGGCGGGAATCTCAATCTAAGCATCTATCTCTAAGTATTTATTTATTTAAGTACTTATATATTTATTTATGTACGTATCTATTTATTAAGGAATAGCACCGAATATTCGGCCGAGGAATTTGAGCATTACCTTCCACGTAAGACATTAGGAACGGCACTGACTCTTCGGCCGAAGAATATCAGCATATGCTGGCAGTGCGACATGCTGGGCAAGCCGCCGCGCATGCGCAGAGCGAAATCGTCACGGATTTTCACCCCTCACAGACTTTCCGCGACACCGGACTGCCTGAGAAGAGGACTTCCAGGTCTTTCCCATGGTCAACTCCTTGGGTGGCCCTGTTTCCTCCTCTCAAAATTGTTAGCAGCCGTCAAAACGGGACTGGCGCAGGATTTAATTGACATTACTAATGATGTTATATTAATGAAAGACATTTTTTCCGAACAGTTCAGTTCTCCCTCTACCGACTGGAGTGAAAAATTCGTGTTAAAACTTTTCATTACATAGCGATTGAATTTAGTGTTTTAATTCACAGCTGCCCACCCATCTCTCTTTCTCTCAGATAGACAGGTCTCAATATGGTATATATGTACGTCTCTATTTCTGATATGCCACGTGTGCGTAGTTACAGTTATAATCTTAATAGTTAAAAATTTAATATTATTGTCTCCGGTGCTGCAAAACATCAGTTCTTTGTTATTTTCCTCTAGTAATGAAAAAGAAAGTGGTAATTTCCCATTGCTTAACACAGGAGAGGCTAATGTTTTGGGTATAAGTTGTGATCGCAAGCTCCGCCCACCGCCTCACAAGCCCCTCCCAATGGCTTAACTTTTTTTACAAGGATGTTGAGTAACAGGAGGCGGCATGACGTCACAAAAGTGAAGAAAGCGTGCTATTGGTCCACTGCTGCCCCTACCTGCATTACACCCAAAACATTACCAGCCGCCCATTGGGGACGCCCGGTTACGCTCCTCATTTTCCATCTCATGTCCATGTTTCGAGGCTGCCTGCCATATATGTGACCTTAAAGAGTAGCAATAGTCGTGTCAGGCCGTGGCACGAAGATTTAGACGCAAATCATACATACAAATTAGATAATACTGTTGCGCTGTCGGCCTTCCGAAGGCTGTAAAGAGAGCATTGGCTGATGTAGGGCGGCACAACATGCACCCACTCCCCTCAATGAGACTGGACTCTGTGTGTGCGTATAGGCGGGCCACTCTTTTTCCTCCCAGGTTCCCCAGGCACAGAAAAATACTAGTGTTCCTCCTTTGTGTTTAATTTGCGTACAACCTCTGGCACAGGTACAGCTTGTAGGGGTGAGAGGCGAGGAGGTAGTGTGAGAACTTCAAGGCTCCTGTCCTGACTGACTAGTCCCATGCAGCTACCTAACCACCTCGCCTCCAAACACACATGCATGCACACACACGAACCTGAATTCAACACATGAATCACACGCTTGTAACACTAAACACACACACAAACCCAAATCCAACACCCAAACCATACACTCGCAACGCTATCCCGCACTTTTAAGAAGGCCGGCCTGGCCTTTCTAGTTCCACTCCTACAATTGTAAGCATACCAACATGAATATTATAAATTTGCAATATAAATAAAAGACAAAAGTATTTGCACTAGTATCAACCACATAATATGCCATCCATTTTGGCACCCGTCTTTCACGTCGTGGTCGCCCATTCTCTTGACCCGTGAGCAGCTCTACCCCTACAGAGCTATTTATCATCATCACCAGTCGCTTCAACGAATGGTTCTTCAGCAGGATCACCTGTTCCATGCTGCAACTCCTCCAGGCTCCTCTCCGCATCTGGCTGATCTTCCCATTCCTCCTCGTTACCTTCTTCGTCTTCATGTCCTTCCTCTCCCCAGGAGAACGACCCTGAATCTTGGTAGGCCCACAAACGATCCACATGAACCACCCGCGTGCGTCTATGATGACCTCGGCGAATCTTGTAGGTTACTTCAGATAGGACCTATTGTACCTCTCATGGACTCAGGAGCTGAGGCAAGAATCCTTTCTTGCGGAAAGGGTTATGTAGCCACACGCGATCACCCACGTATTTCTGTTCCCTTGACTGCCAGTCAAAACGCATCTTCATGGAATGCCCAGCAGTCCTCATGTGGTCCTGAGCCAGTTGGTGTGCAGCATGCAGTCCATCTTGAAGCGTCTGCACATAGGTTGACATCAAATGGTCAGCAGCTTTTTGAGGAGGGCAGCCCGTAGCGAGGTCTACTGGGAACCGTATTTCCTGACCAAACATCACCCTGGCGGGAATATGTGCAGTTCCTTCGTGTTGGGCAGAATGGTACGCTATTAAGAGGGCCTACAGCTTCACATCCCAGTCTCGCTGATCACGGCTGCAATACTTTGCTACCTCTTGGATCAGCGTTCTGTTAAACCATTCGACCAGACTGACAGACTGGGGTCGAAGAGGGGTGGTGCGAGTCTTCTTGATTCCTAGCAACTGACAATACTCCTGGAACGTGACGGATTCAAACTCTCGCCCCTGGTCTGAGTGTAGTTCCCATAGCATCCCAAAGCATGTGATGAAGTCAGGATCGTTTCTAGCTATTGGCAGACTAGGCGATTGCCTAGGGCCCCAAAGCCACCAGGAGGCCCCCCAAAGGTAGCTTGGAAAATTTTAATTTTCCAAGCCACCCAGGGGCCCCAATGAAAAGTTGACATTTCCCTTTGGAAATTTGTAATAGTTTCTTGCATCTTTGTAGACCATCTAAAGGGCCAGGAATCGCTTCATCACAGTTTGACAACCCCTTCAGGGATAAATGAAATACATACCCAGCAATCTATCTAGGGCCCCTCCCCAAACAGCATCTTGCTTACGGCCCCCACAAAGCTAGAAACGGCCCTGGATGAAGTTATTCTCCAGAGCCTCTGCCACTGTCTCTGCTTCATGATTGAGAAGGGCATGGGCTTCAGGCCACTTGGTGAAGTAGGTCCATCATCATACAAACAAAACAACTGCCACGATCAGTGACAGGTAGCACCCCAATAATATCCATTGCCACACTTTCCAAGGGTGTGCCAACTTGATACAGCTGGAGCAGTGCACAGGGGTTTCTTAAGGGTCCATTACAGACACAGCATACCTTGCAGACCCGAAACCACTTCTGCACATCGCGTCTCATCCCCACCCAGTAAAAGCGCTGCCTCAGACTGGTCAGGATCTTCGTTATATCCCATAATGGCCGCTGGTTACTCCACCATGTAACTCATGCAGTAGGTCTCTCCTTAGGGCTCGCGGTATCAACACCACCCAGTAACTATGCCATCCACGTGTGTCGTCCCACCTTCGTTGTAGCACTTCACCCTCCACTTGAGCAGGGGAGCAAGGTCCTCATCCTCCCTTTGTTTTTGCTGCCACTTTCCCTCGGCATCCATAGAGTCTCCCCAGATCTGCAGCCATCGACATACCAGACTCTCCTCTTTCCTCAAACAATGTGGGCATTCTGGTTCACATGGGTGGCAACTCAGGCTATCAGCATTGTTGTGGACACAACCAGGGCGATATTTAATCTCGTATTGGTACTGCTCAAGGCGACCCAGCCACCATGCCAGTTGTCCTTCCGGAGCCTTGACAGTCTTCAACCACTGCAAGGCAGAATGATCTGTATGGATGGTGAATTTGGCACAATATAGGTAGGGATGAAAATCTTCAGTGCTCCTTACTACTGACAGCAGTACCTTACGGATCACGCAATAGTTCCGTTCAGGACAAGTGAACCTCGCACTGTAGTATGCTACTGCGTGTTCCACTCCATCCTTCACCTGTGACAAGACAGCACCAAGGCCCTCAGCACTGGCATCGGTGTCCAACAGATAAGGACTGGTCGGGTCAGGATAGGAAAGTACTGGGGCCTGTATTAATGCTTGCTTTAGACTATCAAAAGCCTCCTGGCAGGCTCCACTCCAATCGAAATGTGCCCTCTTTCTTGTGAGTTGGTGGAGGGGGAAGGCGATTCTGGAAAATTCCGGGACGAACCTCCTTTATTAAGTGCGGAAACCCACAAAACTGCATACCTCAGACACACTAGTGGGCACCGGCCAATCTCGAACTGCCACTACTTTTTGGGGATCTATCTCAACTCCATCTCTGCCGATAACGTGCCCGAGGAACGGCACCTCAGGCTGGAAGAGGAGGCACTTCTTAGGAATGAGCTTTAAGTTAGTAGCCCTCAGGCGACAGAGCACCTCTTCCAGCCTCTCCATGGCCTCCGAAGGTGCCCCTGCAGATAATAGCATCGTCAAGATACATGAGGGACGTTCTCCACTGCAAGCCCTCCAGGACTCTCTCCATAAGACGTTCAAAGCAACTAGAGGCATTGCATAGGCCAAAGGGCATAATGGAGAACTGCCACAGTCCCTGGCCGAATGAGAAGGCTGTCTTGACCTTATCATCTTCTACCACTTCTACCTGATGATAGCCAGACTTAAGGTCGAGTGTGGAGAACCAACAGGCGCCGGCCAGAGCATATAAGGTGTCGTCAATGCGGGGGAGGAGATACAAGTCCTTCTCCATTTCGTCATTGAGTGCTCTATAGTCCATACAGAATCGTGTCATTCCATCCTTTTTAGTCACTAACAACACGGGAGATGACCACGGACTTTCAGATCTTTCAATCACTCCTTGTGCCTTCAACTCTTCCACAGCACGTTGCATCTCTTCACGTTTGACTGGACCGATCCTCTGAGGTGGGATTTTGATGGGTAGAGTGCCCACGGTTCTAATAAATTGCTTTACAACACTGTATGACCCAGATCAAGATCGTTCAACATTTCTCTTGAAGGTGCTCCACAGAACTTCACATTGTTGCTGATCAAGATGGGTGGTACTCCTTTGCGAAAGGTCAATCAAGTTGGTAGGTAGAGTCTCATCAGTGACCAGGCCATCATTCCCTATTTGTTCTTCCTGGCAAGTGAATTCCCTACTGCGGTTCGCCTGTAGGACTCTGTAGGACCCTGCCGCGTCTTCCCTCCCAGTAGTCTTTTTGGCGGGCTCACAGGGCACTTTAAATGCAGTTTCTGGTACAAGACGCACTCGCTCTGTTGGTATTATATCAGCTAGGTCGACTCCTAATGACAAGGGCACCTCAGCTCCATGTACTCAACTTCTGATTCTCTAAGTCAACACATGCTCCAACCTTTCTCAGGTAGTCTAAGCCCAGGAGGAAGGGATCCTTCATCTCGGAAACACATACAGTCAGGGCCTCCTCGCTGCCACCCACGTTGAGTCGCACTTTCACGGGACCCCTAAGTGGTGCACAGTGCCCTGTGACTCCACACAGCAGCTGTGGTGCTTCCGGAAGGCCTTCCACTGGTATCACTCCCGACCGCAAGATAGTCTTTTCGGCGCCATTGTCCACTACTATCTGGCACGGTTGTCCATCTACAGTCCCTCTCACTTCAATCACTGGGGCAGATTCACGACGGCAAGTTACACAACATGAGGCATGAAGGGCATGGGCTGGGGTCTGGCATCCCTGTCCAGCCCGGCTTTGTTTCCCACCTGTGCAACGTCCTTGAGAGTAGTACAGGCAACTGAGAAATGGCCATAACGACCACAGTTTGCACAACAAGGATGTATGGCTTCAGCTGGCGGGCTTTCAAGGAAACTTTTCTATTGCCTATTGTTTCACTCACTTCGCCGATGCCCTCTCTCGCCACACCCCCAGCAGGAACCATGAAAGCCACTAGCTCTGTCATCAACTCTTTTCTGTTACTTTCCTCACTTCAGTCCACCGGGCCCTAATGTCCTTGTGGGATTTGCTTTCCAAGATGATGCTGCTATACCACTCCCCATTGTAGTGTGCATGAACTTCTCTGTTTCCAGAGACTTCACCAGTGTTTCTTGTATATCCTCCAGGTGTGCCTGTCGGACATACAGTTGGAGTTCTCGGCCCTACAGTGCGTCCACAAAGTAGTCCCGTGTCAGGATAGTCACCATGCCCTCTGCTGCCATGGGTAGGCGCGACGGATGAGCGTTTCCAACTCCTGGGCTAGCTGGGGAAGAGCCTCGCCCCTGGCCCATACCCTGGTCTTAAGGCGAGTCCGCTATACCTCAGCCTGTTGCTGTTGGTCAAACCTTCTTTGGAGGACTCCCACTAAATTGAAGTAGTTCTTTCGCTGTGTTGGGGTTAGGTGGGCCAGCATCCCTACTGCTGGTCCCCGGAGGCTGGCTACTAGGCGCAGGTCCCTTTCCTGATCATTCCAGCCTTCTGCATCTGCCAGAAGTTCAAATTGGGCCATGTATGCATCCCAGGCCACTTTCCCATCGAATTCCAACAGCTTTTGCCTTGATCTCACGTAGCCCAATGGGACAGCAAGGAAATGCGATGACGTAGGGAGCGTGGGGAAGTGGGATAGTGAAAACAGGCAGGAGGTTGGTAACAACGTCTCGGCTCTAGTCTGTACCTCCTCTGCCCTATGTCTAACACTTGCACCAACAGGGAAGTCACGTTCCCGCCGTTATCGGCTCATCTTTGTCTTCCGTTGCAGGTTCTGAGGTGCTCCCCTGATGGCCCTGCAGTCCGTTGAAGGTCACGAACTGCGTTCTCACCTCACACTGTAGAGCTGTTATTTTCTCCTGAAGTACCTCACACACTTCATTGGTATATTTTGTGCCTCTTGCCACACTTTAGTCAACCCATGTCGTGCAACGTTCTGCACTTCAGATAGCGCATTGTTAACACTTTCATTATTATGATTCAGTCATATCATCATGCTCCTCAGATACTCCATCACATCTAGTCTGTTTCCAGCATGAAAATCCATATCTATGTGCGCACTTCCTTCAATTCCGCCATCCTTGCCTTTGTTCTTCCAGGCCGACCAACATGAATCCCACTCCCGACACCAAGTTGTTGCGCCGTCGGCCTTCCCAAAGCTGTCAAGAGACCGCTGGCTGATGTAGGGCAGCACAACATGAACCCACTTCCCTCAGTGAGACTGGTCTCGGTGTGTGTGTATAGGCGGGCCAATCCTTTTCCTCCCAGGTTCCCCAGGCACAGGAAAACACACACGAACCTGAATTCAACATCTGAATTACACACTCGTAACACTAAACACACACACAAACCCGAATCCAACACCCAAACCACACACTCGTAACAATATATGTAAACACATGCATGTACATGCATGTACATTTAAATGGGATAAATACACTCTATATCAGGTAAAAGTTAGATTGAATGTTGACTTTTCTTGGTATAGCAATAACTTAACACATGCATATCAAATACTTTCTCTCTCTCTCTCTCTCTCTCTCTCTCTCTCTCTCTCTCTCTCTCTCTCTGAAGTATACATTAACTCATATTGTAATGCTAGGAGGTTTTATAAGAAAAACGAAATAATTATGAAAAGATTTTTAAATTTCATTTCGACAAAAATGGTAGCTGTTACTGAAGGCACTGCATGGTTATAAATTTTGAATGATTAACACTGAACAAATCCACATACTTTATCATTAACTGATGGAATAATATTAAATCAACTTTCTCCCCATAATGACGTTCATTCGATTATAGTCCAGTTCACAGGAGAGAGGATATCTCACTCACTACAAAATAAAATACACAAAAAAAAAAAAAAAAATTACATAGTGTAATTCACTACACAGCCTCACTACGATTAATAATGTGGTGACAAGCACGACGCGGGCTGTTCCTAGCTCCACACACACACACACGCACACACACACACACACACACACACACACACACACACACACACACACACACACACACACACACAAAAAAAAAAAAAAAAAAACTTGTCTTTAGATCCGCAATACACTGTTCATGAAGATGTGTACCAAGCAGTGACACAATCCCCTTTACTGTTCTCATTTAAACCCCACCGCCAATACAAGAACAACAGTTTTCTTCATTTCACTAAAAAACACACACACATGGATCATCGCACATACACAAGGTAGCGGTATCTGCTCAGGCGGAAAGAGGAGCTGAACTGAGTAAACAAATATATATATATATAATATATATATATATATATATATATATATATATATATATATATATATATATATATATATATATATATATATATATATATATATATATATATATATATATATATATATATATATATATATATATATATATATATATATATATATATATATATATATATAATTTTTTTATTTTTTATTTATTTATACGCAATATGTTTTATATAGATAAATATTTAATGAGCGAGTATGCGACTAATCTGCTCAGGCGGAGAGAGGAGCTGAACTGAGTCTGGGAAATAAGCTTTGACCTTTGAGTTGTTTCTCACGCTTAACCCTCTGGTGGCCCTCATCTCCTCCAAGCATTGTCAGTCGCCACAGTAGGACTGGTGTGGAGTAATTAAAAGTGATTTTGATTATTATTTCTAATGAGATTACATTACTGAAAAACATTTTTCTGCACATCTCAGTTCTCCCTCTACTTACTGGAGTGAAAAATTCGTTAAAACTTCTGATTACAAAGCTAGTAAATCTAATGTGTTTTTTTTTTTTTTTTATTCATGAGCTGGCTACTATCTCTTCCTCTGGAACACGTATCAAGTTCGTCCATATGTCTGTATGTCTGTATGTATGGTGTCCACGTGTGTCGCTACTTCTATAATTATGACCTTAATACATAAAAACATAATATTATTATCCCCGACACTACAATACTCTCTCTCTCTCTCTCTCTCTCTCTCTCTCTCTCTCTCTCTTTACAGCTTTTATTTAGAATGATGTGTGATTTCATATCACTGGTATTGGAAAAAGCAACAATCACTGAAATTTTACATCACTATTTGTTCCTTGCCATGTAATATACGAGAAAAAGCAATCTTTTTGCCTGCCATATTTCTTTCAACATTATAACTATGTTTTGGGTGTAATTTGCGATCATAAGCTCCGCCCACTGGCTTTTTTTTTTTTTTTTTAGTTCGGCGGAATAGGCACGTGCTGTCTCCCCCTTTACCTATTATATTGTTATTGCAACCATTAGTGCTGGCGTTGTTGTTGCTGTTATTATTGTTACATTTTTATCCTTATTATATGCATTATTAGTTTAACAATCACGACCTATTCAGTAGAAAGTAGCATATCATCACGATCCTTTCTCCTGAAGCAGACTCGGGAACCTAGTAGAATCCGAATCTACTATTCTAGCTTACTGATTTGAGTTTGTTCGGAACCAATAGAATCCGAAGCCATGTCTCTGATGTAAACAAACCTATCAAGTTGTTTATAGCTTGACATTTCTAAGCCTTGCCAACTCAGCTGTGTTTTGTTTTGATCACAAGTGCTTTGGAAGATCTGGGCGTGTTAGCTGCAGTGAGGATGCCAAGTGGAGTGTTGGGCGGCGCCAGCTCGGAGTAGAGGCCCCGAGGCAGCCTCCACCGCCCACCGCGCCTGGAAAGTGAGTGAATCTGTGGCCTCCTGCTGCCGCGGCCCATCTCTACCCGTGCAATTGAATGGTTGCTATAAGTGAACAACAACAAGCCAAGCATTATGAGGGTTGTAAGCAAATGTGTGTCCGTAAGGAGGGTTGAATTACCGGGTCTGACTTGTATGATGAACTTGCACTTGCACCAGTCTCTGGACGGAACAATATATATATATATATATATATATATATATATATATATATATATATATATATATATATATATATATATTGTTTTCGACTAGTTTGGAATTAATCTGCGTACCGTTTTCGGTGCACGAAATCATTTGGTAGTCATTTATAATACGACTACGTTCCCCCATCCTCTCCCACTCCCACTGCCAATATGTTTGGGAGCATGTGTGGAATCGGGAGTTTTTAGTGCGAGACGAAAAATCAGCGGAAAAGCTTACAGGAATTTCAATTTATATTATGATGAAAAAAAAAAATTAACCCAACTCCCTGCTATGACATCAACCCAACCTAACCTAACCTAATGGAACACTTAAAAAATCACTGTTATACCTTGCCGGTGAGGTGAAAAGATTCTCAGGGAGATGGAGATGCATACAGATTCTTTATTTTGTTAATAAACATGTGAACCTTTTCTTGAGGTTTGTATATCGCATCTAGAATAGTATTGCTGTTGCTAAGTACCTCACATGGTGACTTTTCTGCAAAAAACGGGCACTGTTTGCTTCACCTCCATCCACTGAGTTGCCATATTAACAAATGACAGTGAGCGTTTATAAAAATGCTTGACTTGTCTCATAAGACAAAAAAGAAAACTGTGGTAAACTGTCATTGGTGGTCCCATGAGCAGAAGTGTACAATTGGCAGGACAGTTCTATAGATACTATGACATTCTAATATTCTGCTACCCACAAATCCCAGGACACTTCAGGACTGAATTAATCAAATGTTATAATCTCCCAACTCTGACCAGAATACCTCCAGGCCATCTCCAGTCTTGCATTAGATGTTGGTGAGGAAAGAAACATTGAAAAACAGGATAAAGCATAATACTGAAATGACTTTTTTTAATTTAATATAAAAGGGGAAAACTAGCCAAGCCAACAAAAATTATCAAACAAAAAGGCCCACTGAGATGATACCATTTGTGCTACTGTTAATCCAGTCACTTTTAAAGCCTTTGTAATCTTGCTCTTTCTTTGATAGTTATGAAGAGTTGGTTAAATGTTGATGCTGATATACCTAAATAATCATGTGAACTGTGCATGAATTTTATTATAAAAAAACTGGTGGCTAGTTTTCAATAGCTTGGTTTTAGGTAATATTGTATATGTATTTACAGCGGCCAAGAAAGAACTGCAATCTTAAGTTGTAACTGAAATCAAGGTGATTGAGGTTTATAATCATCACTGACCATCAACCATGACTACCTCAGCCAGTGACGGAAAAGCTGCCAAGATGTTAGATGCACTGCAGAGTGACCTCAAAGCTCTATGTATGGAAACCAAGAAGAGATACCCACATATTAAAGATGTAAGTAATGTATATGCCTATGTATATTAACATGTGATGTTTAGTTACCAAGTTACTAGTAAGTACTTAAGTTTTCTTTACCTAACTCGATCAGCTCTAATAACTACTTTCAAGTCTTTAACATTTCACCTATCACTCTACTTTTCGTAATGTTATAAACGTCAAAATAATAAAGGCTCATTAAATTAAATACCTATATATGTATTTTAACATGAATAAAAAATCTAAGATTTTGTCATTCAGGTAAAGAAGGCACACCAACATAATTTTGGTACTTCTTTTCTATTATAGTCATGTGAGGAAGCAATCATCAAGGTTCGGGGAGCATCCATGAATCCCCAGTCATCTCTCTCCCAGATCACCTCCCAAGTTCTCTATCCTCTTGTACAAGCAGCAGAAACAAAGGACCCAAAGATTGTTAAGGTGTGTGTAAAAGTATAATGTAGCCTTACTTGGCTACAAATTGTATGCATGAAATATTTGTAGTGTTCATTGCAACTCTTCATTAGTGTTACTGAGGCATGAATGAAAATGAAGTGAGGAAGTACAGGAAAATATTTATAACTGTAGTAGTTGTGAGTCCATTCCTACTTTACTTCCATTACAATTTTTGTAATGAGAATTGTGGATTTTGTATACAAGACTTTTCATATATGATGCTAAATATGAAGATGACTTGATGGTTATACTTAATTTGCAGCTGTCTCTGACCTTGATGCAGCGACTGATAGTAGCAGATGTGGTAGATACCAACAGTGGAGAGCATGTGGTGGAAACACTATGGATGCTAATGGAAGCTGGGATTGAGGAACTGAAAGTCTTACAGACTGTGACTCTGCTCCTTACTACCAGTGCTGTCATTCAAGGAGCAACTCTTGCCAAGGTATGGCCTGTGCAATTTAGCATCTTCAACTTCAGCTTTGCAGATTGAGTTCCTTTGGATTTAAGTGATAAATTCAATGAACTCATTTAAAAAATCATGCATATTTAACTTCATTGTATATTTCATGAAATTTTAATGATAAGAGTGGATGTTTATTTACTTTTATTTCAAAGTATGTTAATGACTGGAAAATGTTTTTCAGATTTGATGAATTAACTTTACTTGTACTTTTTTCAGGCTCTTGTTCTTTGCTTTCGTCTCCATTTCACAAAAGATGCAACAGTTGTTAATACTGCAAGTGCAACTGTACGTCAGCTTGTTAGTGTTGTTTTTGAGCGCGTTGTAGCTGAAGATGCAAAGTACTACAAAGAAGAAAGGTGAGAATGACATTATATTATACAGCACATCGGTACAGTTTTACTAACATCAGTTTTCTACACTTGATTAACATTGATTTTTTTTTTTTTTTTTTTTTTTTTTTTTTCCCAAGATATCAAGGGAAAGTGGTACCAACAGAGCTTACATTGTGGGGACTGTGTGGGGAATGGAACTGGATTTAAATTTGGTATCAGAGTTGTTACATATACCTGCTGAGTGTCAGCACAGAATTTTCTTGTATTTTCTTTTCAATATTCATTGTGATACTACTCTGCGAGTAGCTGTGGTGGCGAGTGGACGTGTTGTGTGTGGCTGTGGTTTTATAGTTAGCGAGTGGTGTTTGTGCTTGGTGCCTGTGTGTGGTGCTTTTGAGTGTTAGTGAAGTGAAAGTGTGTACTGCAAGTGTTAGATTAGAGTGAAATAGTGGTTAGAATTAGTGTTTGTGAGTTAAAAGTATTTTTGTAGAGCGAGGAGACTAGGCTTGTAACCGTCAAGTTGACCTTGAAAGAGGATTAGTTGACCTCACTTAGGCCCCCCACCACCGCGGTTCCCCCACCCCGCCGTCACCTAGTATTTTTATTTGTTTGTGAGTTAACATATTGTAAATTAGTATGGCGGTAGCTACTGAGGTATATCAGAGTGTGATTGAGTGCGTGAAAGAGAGTGTTGAGGTGGGATTGGGAGAGTTTGTTGTGTGTGAGATGTGTGGGCACGACAGGAAGGTCGTTGACTTTTCTGAGTGTATGGTGTGTAGGCTCAAGAGCGAGAATTTAGTTCTTTCTCTTGAGCACCGAGAATTGCGAGAGGAAATCAGAAAGCTAAGTGAGGGGAAAAGTGCGAACGAAGTTCTCATCTTTGAATTGAAGGAGGAGGTTAAGAGGCTTGGGGAGGCAGTGGAAAAAATTAGGCAGGAGATCAGTGTTAGGCCGAAGGTTGGACCTTCTGAGGGCGACAGGGTGGCTTGGCCCTCTGTCGGGAAGAGCAGAGTGGGGAAGAGGGAGCAGGCGAGCCAGACTGGGAAAGATAGTAGTCAGGATAGGCAGAGATGGCAGGTTGCGAGGGGAAGGAAAGCGGAGGCAGTTAGGGAGGATAGGACTAAACCTGTTGAGTGTGAAAATAGGTTCGGTTTGTTGGAGGGGAGGGGAGAGTGAGAGTGGAGTGAATGAAGTGGTTGTGGTGAGTGAAAGGAGAAAGAAGGGGGTAGAGGAGAGGAGGAGGATGGTTGTGCCTAGCACACCTCAGGTGTGTGTGGTGGGTGACTCTCAGGTTAGGTATTTAGATAGCACTTTCTGTGGGAAAGACAGGGATAGGAGGACGAACGTGTGTATGCCTGGTGCAGGTGTGAAGGCAGTGAGTGAGGAGGTGCAGAAGAGGGTTGGGGGATGGAGAGGAGGGTGTAGTAGTTTTGCACGTAGGTGGGAACGATGTCAGAGCAGGTGGGTCGGAGGAGTTAGTGGCAAGATTTCGGGAAATGTTAGGCAAGATAAGGGAGAGTGGTAGGAGGTGTGTAGTGTCAGGAATCTTGCCTCGTGTGTATGTTAGCAGGGAATGGTTGTCTAGAGCCATTGGTGTGAATGATCGGGTAAAAGGGATGTGTAAGGATGTGGGTGTCAGCTTTGTGGATGTATGGGATAGGTTCTATGGGCGAAGGGATTTGTATGCTAGGGATGGTGTGCATCTGAGTAGGAAGGGTGTGGATGTGCTGAGTGGATGTCTGGAGGGGAGTTGGGATGGAGTGTAGGGGTGAGGTAGCAAATGCATTCCAGAAGAAAGATGCTAGACATAAATTAGATAGGATAAACAGAGATAGTGAAAAGATTAGGAAAGATTTCCAGGTGCAAATAGGAGAGAATAAGATTAGGATTCCAAATAAGGAGACAGCATCTAGGAAGGTAGCAGGACTTAAATGTTTTTATGTAAATGCCAGGAGTCTTAGGAACAAGAAGGACGAGTTATCTAGTTATATAGTTGAGGAGGACTTAGATGTTGTATGTGTCACAGAGGCATGGGTAAATGAGGAAAAGTTTAGGAAAATAGGAAAGAATATGAAGTAGATGGATACATTATGTATTTACACCAGAGAATTGGTAGGATAGGCGGAGGAGTAGTTATTTATGTAAAAAAATCCTTCATTTCCAGTCAGGTTAATGGTATTAAGGTAGATAACAGAGTAGAGTCCTTATGGCTGGATGTTAGAGTAAACAAAAGTAAGGTTATTAGAGTAGGAGCTTTTTATAGGCCACCTAACCAGTCAGCAGATGTAGACAACCTTATGGTAGATGAGATAAATAGGGGTGTACTAGTCAGACAATTATCTTAGGGATTTTAATCTTAAGTCAGTAAACTGGGAGAGGATGGTAGGAGATGCTAGTGAAAATAAGTTTATGGAAAGTTTTCAGGATAACTATTTAGTGCAGATGGTAGATAAACCTACTAGGGGGAGGAAGGTTTTAGACATAGTACTAACAAATATTGAGCATTGTTTAAAGGAAGTTGAGGTAGGAGAGACTTTAGCAAACAGTGACCATCATATAATTAGATTTATCATTAATTCCAGTAGGGATAATATAGTGAATAAGACTAGAGTCCCAAACTATCAGAAAGGCAATTATGGTAGGTTACGTCAGTTATTAGGAGAGGTAAACTGGGAAGATAGTTTTGGAAATAAAACTGCACAGGAGATGTGGGATATTTTTAAGGTTGTAGTAAAGGGTATAGTGATGCAGTGTATCCCTTACAAAGATATAAGGCAGAGAAACAGGAAGCCATTATGGTGGACTCATGAGATAGGTAGCCAGATCAGAGAGAAGAAGAGGGCATACAGAGAGTTGCAGAAAAGTGGGAAGATGTAGATTTGATTAGGTACAGACAGGTCAGAGATGATTTGAGTAAGGTTATAAAAAAAGTAAAAGGCAGGCAGAGATAAAACTAGCTAGAGCTGGGAGTAAAGATCCCAAAAATTATATAGTTATTACAAGGTCAGTGATAAAAGAAATAAGGATAGGATTGGACCACTCAGAAAAGATGGTGTAGTAGTGGATCAAAATGAAGACATAGTAGAATTATTGAATGAACAATTTTCTTCAGTATTTACTAGGAAAGAATAGGAAATCCTGTTACAAACAGTGCGACGAGTAGTTTAAGAGCTTTAGAAAATATTGATATAAAACCGGGAATTATTAGGAAATTTATTCTTGAACTAGACGATAGGAAAGCTAGTGGTCCTGATGAGCTACATGCCAGAGTACTTAGGGAGGGTGTAGACAGTATTTCTGAAGCACTTAAGTTAATCTTTGAAAGATCACTTAGGTTTGCTGAGATACCTCAGGACTGGAAGTTAGCTAATGTTACTCCAATATTTAAAAAAAGGTAGGAAGGATGATGCGAATAATTATAGACCGATCAGTTTAACTAGTATAGTATGTAAGATACTAGAGAAAATCATTAAGGGTAGTATTTGGGAGCATTTAAATGAGAATAGATTAATTAGAGATACCCAACATGGCTTTAGATCAGGGAGGTCCTGTCTTACAAATTTGCTCGATATCTTAGAATATATTACCAAGGAGTTAGATGATGGAAATAGCATAGATGTTATATATCTAGATTTTAGCAAGGCGTTTGATAAGGTACCGCATAGGAGGCTAGTGTACAAATTGAGACTACATGGGATAGGGGGTAGGTTAGTTGATTGGATTAGTGAATGGCTTTCTGATAGGAAACAGAGAGTAGTATTAAATGGGGCAATGTCTGAGTGGAAGGAAGTGGTTAGTGGGGTACCCCAAGGATCAGTGCTAGGACCTCTTCTTTTCTTGGTGTACATTAACGATTTAGATATAGGAATTAGTAGCAAAGTATCAAAGTTTGCAGATGATACTAAGATAGCATGTGCAGTACAGGGTGAAAAGGACAATTACAGAATACAACGAGACCTGGACAGGCTGATAGCATGGGCAGACAGGTGGCAGATGGAGTTTAATTCTGAAAAGTGTCAGGTTATGCATTTAGGTAAAGACAACACAAACTTTAACTATGAGATGGAGGGATGTTGGCTAGAGGCAGTAGAGGAAGGAAAGGATTTAGGAGTAGTGATAGACAGGACTATGAAATTTTCAAAGCAATGTTTAGAAGCAAGAAATAGGGCAAATAGGATCCTGGGTTTTATAAATAGAAATGTTAGTTATAAAAGTAAGGAAGTGGTGCGTAGCTTATATAATTCCTATGTTAGGCCCCATTTAGAGTATTGCATACAGGCCTGGTCACCCCACTATAGGCAGGATATCAACATGTTAGAAGCAGTTCAGAGAAGAGCAACTAGGATGATACCAGCATTAAAGCGCCTGGAGTATAGAGATAGATTAAAGGAATTAAACATGTTTTCATTTGAGAGGAGATGTATAAGAGGGATATGATAGAGTTATTTAAAATGTTCTCAGATACAAACTACATAGATGTGAGATCTTTCTTTACCTTAGAGGAGGGAAATAGGACTAGAAATCATGGCAGGAAGATTAGAAAGCAAGGCTGCAGGTTAGATATAAGAAAATATTTCTTTAGTCATAGAGTGGTAGACTTCTGGAATGCATTGCCAGAGACGGTTGTAAATAGCACTAGTTTGACAATGTTTAAAAACAGATTAGATAAGCACTTAAATTTATTAGATTTATAATTATGTATAGCACTGCATGATAGTTTTTATAAAAAATTTACTATAGTTAAATAAGACATGATCCCTATGTATGGGGACCACAAATTGTAGAGGATTTCGCTGCAGGACTTAGCCCTGTTAATGGGCCAAATATTTAGATTAGTATTGTGTACTTGTAAGTGTATCTTTAATTACTGATGACGAGGTCGCTGTGCGACTGATACAGGATAACCTAGATGGGCCCTGGTGGCCCTTTGTTATCCTATTATTTATGTTATGTTATGTTATATGTTATGTTACACCATGTAGCAAGACCTGAGAATCTTACATTTTCTTTTTTACTTTTCAGTAGTGGTATCAGCACCACTGAGGAAGAGGTTGAAGAACATATCAACCTGGAGGAACTGAAGGTGCTAAGTGCCAATTCCCCCAAGACTCTACATCCAGCTGCTGCTGATGCATATCTCATGTTCCAGGTGGGGAAGCTTTCATGTTATTCTCATTTCAGTACTTTATCTTCTGTGGCCCAGTGGTGTAGTGACTGGGGCATTGACTTGTATCAGAGAGGTCATGCATTAGAATCCTTGGTTGTTTGGAGATAAAATGGGTTTGTTTTCTTTCACAATGTAAAAAACAAGAAGGTAACTAATTCTTGTTCTGTAATGATATAAACTTTGGCATGTAAAAAAAGGAGAGTTGCTCCTTGTTCCTGAGTTCATCAGTTTAAAAGATTAATCTTCTTTACTACTTTTCCATTTAAAGTTAGATGTATTTCAATACTAATATGTTAATGAATGTATTGCAGGATTTAGTGCAGTTAGTAAATGCAGACCAGCCTCTATGGCTCCTTGGTCTCACTGAGATGACAAGAACCTTTGGTTTAGAACTTTTGGAATCCGTCCTCACAACTTTCCCAACTGTATTTTACAATGTAAGTATTCGAGAAGTGCCTATGTGTTTATTCTGAGCTATTTCTCCTTGTGGAGCTGTATATCTACATCATATTAGAAAAAAAATAATAAAATGAAATAAATAAGGTTAGATATATCTGCTTTTAAATGGTAGGAATTATTTGCTCTTATCATTAGAATTATATGTATTTTCTGTCTAATGATAATTTTCTTACTTTCAGCATACTGAATTCAACTTCCTATTGAAGGACAGAGTATGTGCTTTGGTGATAAAGCTGTTCTCCCCCAATATAAAGTATCGCACATCAGTGCCCGCCAGCATGCAGCAAGCAACGCCACTTGACAAACCTTACTTCCCGATAGCAATGAGGCTGCTTCGCGTGGTGTCTGTATTAATTCAGAAATACTACCCTCTTCTGGTAAGTGTTTGCAAATTTTGTTATGTAGTTCTTTTCATGAACTTATTTTCTCTAGGGTGTTGTAGAGTGGTCTACAAAACTATCCTTTTTTCCACCGGGGGCTGATAGGGCTAGTGAATTAGGTGTGTATGAATGTGTAGTGCTTTGTCTGAGCCACCCTGTGTGGGATTACCAGTCTAATATAAAGGTAGATAGATGGATAGCAGTTTCTGATGAGATCATGGCCAACTGGTGATATCTTTTTATATAACTTTAATTTTAATCATTGAGTTATTGATAATTGAAATTATACAGTTTTTAAGATGTTAATCATATTCATTAAAGTTACTAATTTTCATTTTCAGGTGACACAGTGTGAAATATTTTTATCACTTATGGTGAAGTTCCTTGATGGTGATAGGCCAATGTGGCAACGGGGTCTGGCTCTAGAGGTCTTGCATAGACTGGCAACACAACCAAACCTTTTACAGAGTTTTTGTACAAATTATGACATGAAGCCACATGCCACCAAGATTTTTCAGGTAAAATAATTTGTGTTCCATAATGTCCATTTTGTATTTCTAAGTATAGTTTTCATTTACTGAGTTAGGAATTTCATACTTTACCGTATTTTACGGCTTGCAAGACGCTGCATCTTGGAAGACACACCATAATACTTGAAGGAAATTTCTAAGAAAAAGAAAAGTCATTCTCATACAAGAACACCTTTACCATATACCCGACCACTGAACACAAAAACATAAGAAGCAAGGAGTCTGCAAGACACTATTGTTTCACCACTCATTACAAATTTGCTGGAGCACTCACCACAAATTTAAAACTATGTAAATAAAAATACCATAGGTAAATACATATACACAGTGAAGCAGTCCATCTCTTCTTGTTTTAATGGCTGGCGATGGCACGTATTGGATGTATTGTTTACATTACGTGATCACTTGTCCTCAATTTCGGAGGTTTGTCATTCGGAAATTCCAAAGTTTCAGAAATTTGGGAGGCTGAATAACTTAGGTTATTAAAATAGCTGAATCTGCCAGTCGCCGAAACCAAACGCGGTGCTGCAATTCGTACAGGCAAACCCCGCTTAACGGAGGTTCACACAACAAAATTTCACTACGAAGGTTTCATTTTACTACCATCTGCTCGTTTAACGAAGTTTTATCCAGGTAATTTTTTCCAAGTTTGAAAGCCCCACCGTATCATGCAAGCCGACAGGCTTTTGAATACACCAGCGCCTCTTGTGGACAACACACGCACCACTCACTTCCCCTGTTCAAAACAATAACAGCGTCAGCAGCCACTCGTCTTCCCTCGCTCAACTTGCCACCAAAACGCCCTGCAATGTCGCCTAGCATTCCTAAGAAGACCGGGAAGTCTCTTACTCTCGAAGTGAAGCTGGATATTATTCACAGACATGAGAGAGGTGAGAAAACTAATAGCATTGCTCGCTACCATCTTGACTCCATCTACTGTCTCTTCTATTTTCAAGTCAGCAGACTCTATTAAGAAGGCTGGTGAGACCGTATCTTCTTTGCAAGCTAAAAGAACCACCTGAACTCATGACTCTACAATGGATAAAATAGAAAGCCTTGTGGAAATGTGGTACATAACTTTTGTATGTGATAGAATGATGCGCTGTTTGTTTACATTCTACAGGTTGCCAGTTAGTGTCTTTCCCGTTTCACTCTTCCTCCCTTCATAAATTTTAGATCATCAACATTATAAAGTTACATACATACATACATTAGTGTACATTATAATGATTTAAATTAAACTGCCTAAATGTTTAACTTCATAATTTTTACTTTCATTAAACCTTTCACTGTACTATGATGCACTCTTGCTGTGTTTACTCTCAATGGAAGTTCGTCAGGGATTAAACTTGTTATAATCGGTCCGCTAATGAAGGGTTTTTTTTAGGAACATAACCCCTTCGTTAAGCGGGGGTTGCCTGTATTTATTTTATTTTGCAATCGTGCTTCACAGGCTTAATCAATGTGAATATAATTCACAAGTGGAATTTTTACTCTTGCTTGAACGAGTAAGCCATTTGGATGTTCTATTAATAAGGGTAAAAAGCCACCTGGCATGTGTGTGCGTTCGTGTGTATGTATGTGTGTGTTGCTATGAGATAAGGGAGCGGCCCGTTTTCTCCACACACGGAGTAGGCTCCAGGAGGGATTATGGTATTGGAAATACTTGTAACAGCTAAGTACTGAGTTTACATCATATAAAAGGCTGAATTGAATAGTACTTAGCTAACATCATAATGTAATGACTCAACATACAAATCCAGGTCGCTATCGGTGTCCAAGCTCACTTGAGGCTGGGTGTTGCCTTACAATACAACATTCGTCGTGGAAGACGCACTAGTATTTTTCAGGGTATTTTTTAGGAAAAAAAAGTGCGTCTTGTAAGCTGTAAAATATCGTACTTGATACAATAAATGATATTTATGATAATGTTTGTAATGATAGAGAATACAAAAGTCATTAGAAATCATGTTTAAAACTTTGCTATTTTTTTCAGGACATAGTGAATAGTCTAGGTGCATTTGTACAGTCCCTCTTCATATCTCCACAATCAAGTGCTGCATCCCAGTTGAGCAGTAACAGTCCAGGAGGGGGACAGGGACAGTCTCCTGCTCTCTTGGCTGGCATGCCAGTGGGTCCTGGAGTATCTCCCCAGCCAGCCTTCTTTTACAGGGGTGTCTATCTTCCTCTCTGCATCAGTATTCCTACTGGGCAGGCAAAGTCCTCTTAGTGAGTTACTACTAACTTTCCATTTTTCACATTAGTAATATTTATGTTACAGATCATCATCATATGGGAAGATATCTCACAAGGTAAATTATGTGTAGGGAATGATATGAAACATTTAATTCTCATTTATGCATATGTTTGTTCAGATATGTATCAGAATATCCAAGTCTCTTTCATACTTGTGTACTTTATTTTTTTCTACACTTTATAGCTTTGATTTTAAGATGTGTCTTTAGAGTAATGTTTATGAGGAAATTAAATTAATATGGAATTATTTTATAGCTTGGAGATGTTAGATAAACTTGAACCTCCCACAATCCCTGATGGCTATGGAGTGAGTGTGGCTTACTACTGTCTCCTTGACATCATTCGTTCCATCCACCTGGTTATGATGGGCCCCAATGCTCCAGCTGAGGGACACTCAGGTAGGATATTAAGGTACTTCTGATATATATATATATATATATATATATATATATATATATATATATATATATATATATATATATATATATATATATATATATATATATATATATATATATATATATATATATATATATATATATATATATATATATATATATATATATATATATATATATATATATATATATATATATATATATATATATATATATATATATATATATATATATATATATATATATATATATATATATATATATATATATATATATATATATATATATATATATATATATATATATATATATATATATATATATATATATATATATATATATATATATATATATATATATATATATATATATATATATATATATATATATATATATATATATATATATATATATATATATATATATATATATATATATATATATATATATATATATATATATATATATATATATATATATATATATATATATATATATATATATATATATATATATATATATATATATATATATATATATATATATATATATATATATATATATATATATATATATATATATATATATATATATATATATATATATATATATATATATATATATATATATATATATATATATATATATATATATATATATATATATATATATATATATATATATATATATATATATATATATATATATATATATATATATATATATATATATATATATATATATATATATATATATATATATATATATATATATATATATATATATATATATATATATATATATATATATATATATATATATATATATATATATATATATATATATATATATATATATATATATATATATATATATATATATATATATATATATATATATATATATATATATATATATATATATATATATATATATATATATATATATATATATATATATATATATATATATATATATATATATATATATATATATATATATATATATATATATATATATATATATATATATATATATATATATATATATATATATATATATATATATATATATATATATATATATATATATA
Organism: Portunus trituberculatus; assembly: GCF_017591435.1. NCBI lineage: Eukaryota > Metazoa > Arthropoda > Malacostraca > Decapoda > Portunidae > Portunus > Portunus trituberculatus. Next base: position 9,133,001 of record NC_059302.1, on the reverse strand, counting down.
TATATATATATATATATATATATATATATATATATATATATATATATATATATATATATATATATATATATATATATATATATATATATATATATATATATATATATATATATATATATATATATATATATATATATATATATATATATATATATATATATATATATATATATATATATATATATATATATATATATATATATATATATATATATATATATATATATATATATATATATATATATATATATATATATATATATATATATATATATATATATATATATATATATATATATATATATATATATATATATATATATATATATATATATATATATATATATATATATATATATATATATATATATATATATATATATATATATATATATATATATATATATATATATATATATATATATATATATATATATATATATATATATATATATATATATATATATATATATATATATATATATATATATATATATATATATATATATATATATATATATATATATATATATATATATATATATATATATATATATATATATATATATATATATATATATATATATATATATATATATATATATATATATATATATATATATATATATATATATATATATATATATATATATATATATATATATATATATATATATATATATATATATATATATATATATATATATATATATATATATATATATATATATATATATATATATATATATATATATATATATATATATATATATATATATATATATATATATATATATATATATATATATATATATATATATATATATATATATATATATATATATATATATATATATATATATATATATATATATATATATATATATATATATATATATATATATATATATATATATATATATATATATATATATATATATATATATATATATATATATATATATATATATATATATATATATATATATATATATATATATATATATATATATATATATATATATATATATATATATATATATATATATATATATATATATATATATATATATATATATATATATATATATATATATATATATATATATATATATATATATATATATATATATATATATATATATATATATATATATATATATATATATATATATATATATATATATATATATATATATATATATATATATATATATATATATATATATATATATATATATATATATATATATACAGTGGAGACTCAATACTCGAACTTAATTCATTCTAAATGGCCGTTCGAGTATTAAAAAGTTTGACTATTGATATCTATAAATCAGGTAATTCGTTCCAGCCAATGCCAAACCCAAGTTTAGAAAAAAACCGGTTTAATTTTGCAGTCGCCGCTAGCATTGGCGCACAGAAGCAGGGTTAGCCTGTCTTTCATGGGCATGTATCCTGGCAAACACTTCTCTTCCTTTGTTATATAGATCATGTTTGGTAGTTTTTTTTTTTTTTTCCAAAACAGGCCAGTTTCATCACAAAGATCTGTTGGGCTTAAGCGCTCCTTATCCACAAATTTCTTAAATTCAGGCACAAATTACTCAGCGGCAACTCTGTCAGCACTTGCGGGCTCGCCGAGCGTCACGACAGAATGAATTCCAGTTCTTTTCTTGAAATTCACAAACCATCCTTTACTTGCTTTAAAATCATCATTGGAGTCAGATGTAGGATCAGAAATATGATCACGATGCAGCAGCCTAGCCTTCGCACAAATTATGCCTTCTGACAAAGAATCACCAGCCATGTGCCTTTGGTTTATCCAATCAACAATTTTTCCATTTCTTCCACTGCCACAGGTCGCTCAAATTGCCTTTTCACACCAATCGCCACATCAGCTCTTTTAATGAGCTCTGTCTTCTTCAGATTGTGGCTACTGTAGATTTAGCCATACAGTACTCAGCTGCAAGATCGGTTATTCTTCCTTTTTTCTCGTATATATCAATAATCTTCTTTTTTCCTTTCGATTGTTGTCACTACATTCTTTCTTGTAGGCTTATTCTCACCACTAACAAGCCTCTTTGGTGCCATTGTAAGCTTCTAAATAAAATAAAAAATAAAAAAATAAATAAAAAAAACTCGAGAGAAAGCGAAGGACAATGTTATTCTTACGACAGCGAAGGATCAACTGGCTGCAGTGGACTGGTGGGGCGCGTGGGGCGGCGAGAAGAATGAGGCCTTTTTTGTTTAGAGCCACGTGGCCAAACGTTCGACTAATAGGTATTTTTTCGAGTATTAAGTCGAACTTTTGCGTTCGACTATTGAAAAGTTTGACTATTTAGACGTTCGAGTATTGAGTCTCCACTGTATATATATATGCCTATGGAAGTTTTCTTTACAGTTTATGAATATGATATCATACAAAGCACATGTTTGGCACTCCATTCCAGGTGTGAATGAACAGTATGACCCTAGTGAGGAAGAGCGGAGGATTCATGAACAGTTGGTCAATTCAGCATGGTGTGGTTTGTTGGCTGCCTTGACCATCCTTCTTGAGGCATGTACAGATGAGGCTGCCACAGAGAATATTCTCAAAGCTATTCAGGTATATTGCTATACTCTAATTCATCTGTCTGTGTATTTTTTAAGTCCGCATGTTAAGTAAAACTCATGTTTATAATCAAAAGGTAACATTTTTTTTTAAATAAATTATGAATACTGTATAGACACATTTTTTTTAAACATCTTTGGCAACAGTTACAGAACTTAACCTTTTGCCATTAGTTTGTTATATGATAATTAGCTATACAAGCAATTCAAGTAGAACATAACTACTCATATCATCATGACCTCCCTGTATTTGTCATTCAATGTTATTGTAAGAATTGCTGCATCTGTTTTTGTAGATTACTTAATAGCAACACAAAACTCATGTTCATCACTTTATTTTGACAGACTTTTGCTAGTTTGGCTGGTAAGCTTGAGCTTACTACTCCTCGTGATGCCTTCATTACTGCCCTTTGTAAGTCATGTCTCCCACCACACTACACCCTGACGGTGCTCAACAATGCCAGCGTTGCCGCTGCGGCTTCATCCTCATCGGTGTCACGGGGCCATCAGCGTTCTCCAAGTACTGAATCACAACACCAGTATTATGACTCTGAGGTAATGGTAAATCCACAGGAAAATATCACTAAACATTTCTTGAATGTGGCACTTCCCATAGTATAGGTGTGGCTGAAGAGAAAGTGTATGTGCAGGGCTAATGAGAGAAAGGAGTCAACAAGTGAATGATTAAGGTTTGCCTAGGATAGATAATAGTGGGCATAAATACATCATAAATGAGTATTGCATCATTGATGCCTTACATAACAAGTACTTGATTAGATTATAATATTCAGGTTTTAATAATTTCATGTAGATGATACTATGCAGTTTTTGCCTTTAATCTCATCAGCTATATCTTGAATTTATTTTTAGGTGCGTCATCAAGTGGTGGCAGTGGGAACAGCCTTGGCCACACCCTCACTTCCTGTGGGAGCACAACAAGGCCCTGTGATGTTGACCAATAAAAATCTACAGTGTATGAGAGCAACATTGTCAATGGCACATTGCCATGGAGGAGTCCTTGGGGCTGCATGGCATCTCCTCCTCACAACCCTGCAGCACCTGGTGTGGATCCTTGGTCTCAAGCCTTCTACTGGAGGAAGCTTAAAAGTAATTTTTTATATGTTTTGTTCAGAGATTGAAATACTTTGTGAACAATACAGTTAATTTAACTATTTTAAACCTTGGAATTTATTCCAAGATTGAAATACTTTGTGTACAATATAGCTAAACTAACTGTCTCTTTTATTTGACTTTATTTTAAACCTTGGAATTTATTTCAGGCTGGACGCAGCACTGCAGAGACGAATGCAGTGATCACAACAGCGGTCATAGCTGATCTGCCAGTTCTGTCATCAATGCTTAGTCGATTGTTTGAGTCATCTCAGCACCTTAATGATGTGGCTCTTCATCATCTCATTGATGCACTTTGCCAGCTGTCCAGAGAGTCCATGGAGCTTGCATATACCAATAGGGAGCCTTCCCTCTTTGCTGTAGCAAAGCTTCTAGAGACTGGTACGTAGTTATCTGATTGTGTCAGATTTACTTGTCATATGTTAAATATTAAGTTGTAATCACATGGTTATGGTTATTTTACCATTTACAATTTATGGGAATTCTTTCATTGTTCTAGATTTTGTAGGGACCTGCAGAGATATCAATATTTTATGGCACTTGCTGGGAACCATTGAATGTCGTATGAGAGAGAGAAAAAAAAAAAAAAAAAAAAGAGGGAGAGAGAGATACTTACATAACAATTTTTCCAGTGTTTGGATGAAAGAGAAATGAAAAGCTCATTTAAGATAATTATTCCAGGTGTGGTAAATTTGGGTCGTGTGGAGGTTCTGTGGAGGCCAGTAACGAATCATCTGTTGGATGTGTGTCAACATCCCCATGTGCGGATGAGAGAATGGGGCGTGGAAGCAGTGACTTACCTGGTTAAGGCTGCTCTCACACATAAACACAACCCACCACTCAAAGACAATCAGGTAAATTAATGAATTTTAATTTGCTTAAGTGGAATGTGCCTTGTTTTACAATATTTAGCAACTACATGATTGAAAATGATCCAATAGGATAATCTTTTTCATTTGTAAATTTAATCTCAAGAACTGATACCCTACATAGCATAATACGTTCAGTTTTAGCTGAACTATGTTTGAGTAATCATGATCTGTATATTTTCTAGGCATCACACATCACCTTAGTTTGTTTAGAACAAACACAGGTGAAGTGAAAAACAGTCACAAAAGATAACTTTCCCTTATGTTAATATGTTAGATACTGGATCCATAACTCTATCCTTTCAAAAACACATGAGGGGCTAACCTAAGTTGCCTTAGTTATTGTATAGCAGATTTTTCAGACCAAGGAGCAAGTTGCCATTTGGAAATGTTCAGCATTTTGGAATCTTACTAAGGCTACCTGCTAACCTGTTTCTTAAAGTGAAATACAATGTAGACAATTGATATTAATGATTATATTCTCCCCAGAAATTGCAAACACTGCTGCTGTCACCATTGTCTGAGGTGTCGCTGGTTGGCCATCCTGATGTACGCCAGAAGCAACTTGAATCCCTCCTACACATCCTCCATTCTTGTGGGGAACTGCTTCATCATGGGTGGCCTCTCATCCTGAACATAATTGGGGCCATTAATGACAATCACAGGTAACTATTACAATTTTTACTTTTGTTCTTCCTTTTACCTTTTATACAATTGAGTTAAGAATCCTTCTTGTTTTATAAACAAAACTGGATCTTATTTGGCTTGTGAAAAGTTTGTTCAGATATCTGGATGAGTTTCAGTGATAATTTGATATATGAATGCCCAGTATGATTAGGGTTTATAATATTAATTTATTTATTGTATTTCTTTTTCCAGTGAACACCTTGTGCGACTAGCTTTCCAGTGCCTGCAGCTGGTTGTGACAGACTTCTTGCCTCTAATGCCATGGAGCTGCTTGCCTCTTACTGTTGACACAGCAGCCAAGTTTGGATCTCAGACTCAAGAACTAAATATATCATTGACAGCTATTGGTTTGATGGTAAGAAAATGCTATCTTGGATCTGAAGAATTGATCTGTTGGCTTTGCTTGATATCTTTTGACTATGTTTATCCTCTATTCTCTTGTTTATAAAGTCCATTATTGAATGCTATGCACCCTAGTTTTGATAATATAGAAATATATTGCAAACATTAAATTCCTCACTATTATGAAATATTCTGTTTTTTATTTGTGCACTTCGGCACTGATTCTTCCTACTTGAAAGTCTGTTTGGTTACTACAAGGCATGAAAAAATACTAAGTCTTGAATTTCTTAATTTGCAGTGGAATATCTCAGACTACTTTTACCAAAATCAAGAAAAGTTACGAGTATCCCTCACCTCAGACAACCAAGTGTTTCCAGACTTCCCAGGGGTGCCCAACATGCCTCCATTTGATAAATTGTGGATGTGCCTCTATGCACGACTGGGTTAGTATGGAACAACATTGAGTTGTCAAGCATAAGATATATTCCCTCGCTCAGTAGTTTTGAGTTTTGAGAAGAGTCTCTACCTCAAAATATTTTGGCATATCAAAGTTTACTTTAGAAATTTTTTTTTTTTCATCATTTTAAATCGGCAGAAACATAAAGCTAGCAGTCCAACTATTCTGCTTGTATTTGTGGTCCTCTAAGAACAGAAACTCAAGGAATTCTGCTCTTTTGTGTGTGTTGTCTTGTTTATAGTTATTTAATTCTAGATTATAAGAAAAAGGGCTTGCATTTCATGTCCATCTCTATATCCACTGTCATCTCCTTAGAACTGAAATTTTTTAAGAAGATACTTTTATGATGTGGCACTTGCCTTCAACTTCAAATAGTGTCTTTTAAAACAAAACACATAATTTGTAATTGATATGTAATGATTTTATTTAGGAAAAAAATTAATACACAAAAATTACACAGTGCTTTTTTTTCAGGTGATTTGTGTGTTGATTCTCGACCTGCAGTTCGAAAGTCTGCTGGTCAAACTCTTTTTTCTACTATTGCTGCTCATGGAGCTTTGCTGCACAATCAAACATGGCAGGCTGTCCTCTGGCAGGTAATTATATTTCCTTATATATCTACTGAGAGAGAGCTGTTGGTGAGCATCTTTAAGTGTCGCTCTATTGTTTAATGGCTTGTGTTTTTAGGGATAGTGTACTCAAGTAAAAATCAAGAAGATTCAAATTAAAAATTTTGGTTGGTTGGAGGCACTGTGGACTTGACTCTCTTTACACAATAACCCTGTTCATTTTATGCAAAGTATTATATGTAAGTGCTCTCGCACACCCATACTCTCCTTTCTCTGGTGTAGGGGTGTGGAATAAGAAAGATAGGGGGATAAGGAGGACAAGGGAGGAATCATACAGAGGAGAAATTTTGATGTAGATTATGGCAATGAGATTTCCTCATTCTTGATCGAGGGTGGGCATATGGTAGCTCATTTATGTGGTGGAGATAGGAATGGTGGAAAGAGCAATACAATCTCAAGGACAATATAGGGAGTCTTTAATAAGACCCAAGACAGAATAGGAGATCACTCAGCAGCATCTAAAACAGAATGTAAATACAGTGTTGCCTCATAATAATGGACACTTTGGGGGTGAGGGGTTGTCCGTTACTGCGAATTGTCCATTACCAAGAGTAGTTTGTCTGCGAGACCCTCACACCCTGCTTTTTTTTTTTTTTTTTTTTTTTCTCCACAAAAAAAAATATTTTGATCATTTAAACTGTTTTATTCTAAAGAGTTCAATATTATTTAAGAAGTGTACAGTAATAAGAATTTGTCTTACAAGATCTTAGAGATGAATTAGAGATATAGCTTCCCATTTGGTGTAATGGCCGATCCTCATGTGGTCCAGTGGCATCCTTAACATGTATTTAATCACTGTCTGAAGGACCTTGCTGAGGTGACAAAGGAGGGAAGGAAGTAAGGGATCATCAGGGTTAGAGTACACTACCTCCACACTATTGTCACCCCACTCCACTTCCTTACCCTCCATCTCTGTCTTTCTTTTTCTCCCTCTGTTTCAATATAAATAGGTGTGTTTGTGAAATCCTTCTAACTTTTGTTCCACGTCACTGCTGAGGTAAAAATTAAGGTGTATTCTCTATAGAAAAGTGTACCCCTTCCTAAATATTGCATCTTAGCAGGGAAGTGCAACCCTGCTGATTGCTGATACCTCGCAGGCTCACACCTTTTCCAGTCTCTTTATAGAGTACAGGGGATCCTTGTGATTCGACTGTTCGCAGTTCGAATTATCGCCAATTCAAACTCAGTTGATTGATACCCAATCCTCAGGGTTCGACCGATTGACTCGCCAATTCGACATTCATATCTTGCACACCATACACCTGGTCAAATCCGCTGCCACCCCAAATTCACCACCAGCCCACCAGGCAGAAGTGTAAAGGGGCTATCACTCTGGCCTATGATATGCGGAATGAGGAACATCCGCTCCAGATAGCTGGAACTTGCCCGAGATTAGCGGAGCAAAGTTGGGATGGCTTCATATCCATTCCGGTTCTCCGTATGCTATCCCAGTGAAAAAATAAACATAACCTATGTAATAAAGACCTTTAATTTAAACTATAAAGAATGTGCCTAAATTTTTCATATTGGAATGTAAAATAATATTTCATCAGTTTAGAAAGATAAAATATATATTTATCATGCCGATAGTTTGACCTCATGGAAACCACCTCTGACTCCAAAGTTGCCGTCGCGTACATCTTGGTTCTTCTATAGTTTCTTTTGCTTACTTTTCTTCAATAAAAGGAAGTGCAAATGCAATTCCAGAATGAAGCACAGGTTGAGGTATAAGCGGCATGGTTTTGTTCTGGTTTGTTTTGATTGGGCTTGGTCTTGGTCGACCATGCCACACAAAGCCACCTCCAGCCCCAGCCCTAACAAGCACAATTTCCTGCCTTTCAAAGATAAGCTTAAGCTTATAAAAAAGTGTGAGGCAGATATAGCTCACAGTGTCGTTGGAACAGCAGGGACAAGTACCACGAGACTGCTGCATCAACAACTTCCACGACTTCCCTTGTTCTTTGCGGCTCAAAGGACTCCCATCTCGACACGATGGAGGACATGCTGATCAAGTAGATAGAGGACAGGACACAATGCAAGATGCTGATCAGCATGGGCCTTGTTCAGGTTATAGTTATGTTTTGGGGGGTCTAGGCTGGGGATTGGTCCCTATCCCCCTTAATTCTTAAGTATCTTATGGGAAAAATTGCCTCACAATTCGAATAAACACTGATTCAACTGATGAAAAACTGCCCTAACCCTGTTGAATTGTGAGGATCCCCTGTATTGCACTGCTGCAAACTTGCCATGTGGGCACCCTCATAGCGAATTTAAGGCAGTAATCTGCAATGTGAACAAGTACTTCTTGGAAGAAATACCAGAGAGAGAGAGAGAGAGAAGATTGTGTGCCATTGTTTACTCTCTGCCAGCCAATCATACTGATGACACATTTTGCTCATTATGTCATTAAACCACTTCATACTAAATTATCCTTAGTTAAAAGAAGAAAGAAATGAAATTGTAGACCACAAAGACCAGTAAATGACAATTTTTAAAAATCAAGTGATTGGAGAGTTTGTTTTTGTTGTCTGCTGCACTTTCATCAACCCTGGCGCTCTCTCTCTCTCTCTCTCTCTCTCTCTCTCTCTCTCTCTCTCTCTCTCTCTCTCTCTGTGGTACTGTCATTATCCTCGCTTGCCCAGCAACATTCAAACAGAAATGCAGAACTAGCAATTAACTTTGGCAGGCTGCTTTTCCAATCAGCCTGGGACCCCAATTCACCATGAGTGTCACTTCGGTGACACGCCCCGGCGAGCAGTTGCCACTCTCCACATTATTACAAGTTTTGTAAATAGTAGACGAACAAAATAAGTTACAATGGTATCTAGCATGCAGGATTTGATAAACATGGGAATTTTTTGGCTTGTTTATCATGTCATATGTGTATTCATCTGCATGACCATGCCAGAACTATGGATTCGTGTGGGTATGTGGGGAGGGAAACTGGTTAGTATCTGACCTGTCCATTATTGAGCAAAATCTGTTACTGCAAGATCCATTATGGTTAGATACCACTGTATCATATATATTGACATCTAAGTAGGTGTCATCATATTGAAAGACTTGAGATTGAAAATAGTCTAATAGGTACCAATTTTCATATTTTTCAGAAGCTCTTTAGACTAAGAGACATCTTTAAACCTAATGATATTGATGCTACCTCTTTCCAACAAGGTGCTGTTCCCCCTTTTGGACAAAGTCCGTCAACTGTCAGACTCTGCTAGTACCGATAAGGTGGACCAAGGTGGAAATATCCTGATTCATCACTCTCGAAATACACAACAGAAGCAGTGGGCAGAGACTCAGGTGAGATTATTGGCTGTTTGTTTCATTCCTTCATGTATGTCCACATACATCAAGGAATTTACTACATTTATTACAGGGTCTTTTTTTTCCATGTTTTTTTTCTTCCAAAATAGTACAGCACCATTTTCAGTTTTGTGCTTGATTTTTTCCAAAGGCATAACACCAAACTACACAGTTTTTTTTAATCTTGTAAATCACCTGCTTATTTGATCTTGACAATACTGGTGCTCATTTTCCATGAAACTGTCACTTCAAGGCACTTTGTCTAAAAATATTGTTTTTTTCCAGTTCAACATTTATAAGCTATTTTATTCTCTGCTTCTCTTAAACTTCAAGAAACCAGTGCTTCAGTACTAGTATATGATCTTATTTGATTGTTGTATAATTTGATGGTATATATATATTTTTGGGATGTTTCAGGTACTCACTTTATCTGGAGTTGCTCGAGTGTTTAGCACAAAGCAGAAGATTCTTCAAGGTTTGGGAGACTTCCCTCGAGCGTGGGCACTTCTGCTTGATTTCATTCATACTGCTGCTCTTTCTAAAAGCAATGAGGTTTGTTCTTTAGTCTCCATGTATTTGGTATACCTTCATAAAGGTTAAGTTAAAGTTCATATTTATTAGCAGTTTTTTTTTTTTTTTTTTTTCCTCTCTCTCTCACCACATATATATATATATATGGAGAGATCTGACATAGTAATTTTTTTGGAGACCTGCATTTTATGAACTATGAGTCATTATGCAACATTAAACCTGCAGAAATATTAGAGTATTTCAGTTAATAATTATTGTGTAAATGTTGAAGATTTGTGTATTGTAAATTTGATAAAGGAATTTTGTAGGACAGGTTAGCAAAATTTATTTTGCTGTACAAGAGTTGTTCAGGACATTAGGGATATGCCTGTTTAGAATGTCAGGGACAGGTGCAAGTGGGTGATGTAATGTGCTTTCTTGTCACATGATCTAAATAGATTATGATGAAAGGCAGACAAAATAAGCATCATTTTGTATTTTTGTCTAAGATATTCTACAATAGGTTGTATATTGTGCCCTTAACTTTGATATTAGTAAGTAAGGCTGTTGAGAGTAATTAAGGTTGTATTTATCTGGCAGGTATCTTTAGCTGCTCTAAAATCGCTGCAAGAGATGCTTCAGGCTGGACGGTCATCTGCCCCATCCACCTCAGGTTTACCAGAAGACTCCACTTCACCTTCACACTTAAATTCTTCAGTAGTACCAGAGGATTCCATTGCCAACTGGAACACTGCTTGGAAGGTATAGTCTTCCAAATCTAAATGCGGCTTTTTGGTAGGTCTCCTTAGGGAATAGCAGGCCTTTCACTGCTGCCACATTTCACCCAAAATTTGAATGGCCAAGTGTATGACCTGACCCACCTCTCATTTATTGCTCTCTCCCTTCTTCCCTCAGCTCCACACACACACTCTCTCTCTCTCTCTCTCTCTCTCTCTCTCTCTCTCTCTCTCTCTCTCTCTCTCTCTCTCTCTCTCTCTCTCTCTCTCTCTCTCTCTCTCTCTCTCTCTCTCTCTCTCTCTCTGTATCCTTAAATTCACATTGTGTGTGTGTGTGTGTGTGTGTGTGTGTGTGTGTGTGTGTGTGTGTGTGTGTGTGTGTGTGTGTGTGTAGAATAGGTATCTACCACCATGACATGTGACCTTGCCCCCCCACTGTGTCTCACAGACAGGCCACGCCTTGGACAGTAATGAGTGCTGCCACGTGAATGGAGTAAAAAATGTTTTATCTTATACACAAATAACTTAAATTTTTAATGTTCATTCGTATTGTATATGGAACACAGTTGTTGCATTATTTATATGTCTTACTAAGGACTATGGTGAACGTTGAATAAAGATTATAATGTTTTCACAGCAACACTGTTACACAGGGCTGCCGGTATTTGTTATTGTGATGGGCATATCATAAGCGTGGAATGTTAATTTTTCTTTAATTAATTTCTTTTAACATTTGATGATACTGGATTTTCATTAACGCATTTTATATGCCTCTTACTTATTTATACATATCTCTAATTTGCTAGTTCATGTAAACTTGGCTAGAAGGCCTGCTATTCCCTAAGGAGCCCAGCCAGAAAGCCATGTTTAGATTTGGAAGACTATAGTAAAAGCTTATCTTGGCCAAATGGAACTCGGTTGAATAAATCTAGGTTTTTAGAGTATTGAATTGCTTCTCAGTTACACTCTGATAGAGGTTGCCACATTATCTAGAAAATTTCTTTCTATATACTTATGTCTATCTACATAGCTTCCTGTAAAAGAATACGTAATTATGGTATATTTGACTTTAGCTCGTTTATGAATTATGCATTCTTCAATATTTTTAGCAGTAAATTTAATTAAGATTGTGGTAGCATGATTTATGATGTCAGTTATTTTTATATTAGCATTATGTGTAAACCATGTTTGATGGAAAAAATCCAAAGAAAAAGAAAATTCACAGAAAAATGTTTATTAAAAGAAAGGATCACTGTGTGCTAATTTCTCATTTGATTTTTAGGTTTGGCACACAATAGGAAGTGAAGTGACCAAGCCACCTCCAGATGAAGTGACACGAGGCTCAGACGCTTATATCCCTTCCCAGCCATTCCTCACTGCTCTTGTTCATATCTTCCCACACCTCTTCCTTCACATTAAACATCGGTATGTATAAACATCAAGACAGCCATTTGTCCTCAGCATATTACATACTTCCTTTTATGACAAGCACATAGTATGGAGACAGACTGTATATGGTCAACATGAATCTCAAATGTGAAAATTTTACCTTATAATTTTTTTTATTTGTTGTGACTTCACCATATCCTTGAAAATCTGGAGTAAAATAATGATTTTTTTCAGCTTTGTTGTGAGTGACTTCACCAGGCTGGCCTCAGTATTACTAGGATGTGTGTCTGTGCCAGTGCATGGAGATTCCTCACCATTCATCCTGCCATCCTTCACAGAGGTGGTTGTTACACCACTCCAAGAAGGCATACTTCAGGCTCTTGTAGGAGTGGAAAAGGAAGTAGGTTTATTTTTTTATGCTTGTTGGTCATGTTTTGGTGAAGTTGTCGTAATTGTAGAAGTGCTTAATTCAAGATGATGTTTGCAGTATGCTTCCGGAAGATTTATTCTCTAGACTTTATGCACGAGATGGTGGGTTTTATGACAATAATGATCTCAGTTTATTGGTTATCTGATAGTTATTTTTCCAACATTAACTATTCATTGGTATTGCCAATACTATTGGTTTGTTACTAGTAGTATAAACACACGGGCCAGGATTTTCATTGAAAGAAAACTCAGTTCCAAATCAATTTTACATATATTTCAAATATAGTAAAGTACATTAGAACAAAAGACAATGAAAGTGACATGGGTCTCTGAACAAACAACAGAGAAACACAAGAGACACCCCCAACACTCTCTCCCCACTCAACTCCACATATTAAATCCTCCACTCACTGATTATACTACCACGAAACTCCCCTGATCATGTTATCCACCTGATCAGAGACGCGTGGTCACCTCAATCCACCAGCGTCACCCTCACTCAGCATGACACATCCACACCCCACCAATGTCCGAGGAGAGAGTGCCATTCCCTTCACCCCAGGGCGCGTGTCCTTTCCTGCCCCCATTCAAATCCTCTGCCCCAGGTGCCAATTCACACAATGCTAATACTTTGGTTTCCTTACTCTATTCCTTCTCTTACATGTTGCAGTACACTTAATGCTAACACTAATATTTCTACCATGCACTCAACTCCAAAATCCCTATTCATAAAGTTCCTCCCCTCATATTAATTAGGTACTTGGTATGGTAATTTTCCTTTTTATGCCTACAGAGCCACCCACGCACACCCTATCTACCTTGGCTCTCCTTAACATACCATCCTTACCGTTACATTACTGGGCTCCCCAAAGTGAAAAAGGGAGGTATGTGTGAAGCACATGACTTTCTTTTTCTTTCCATCAATTGGGCCGTGATAAGGCATCTACCAGCATGTTCATCTTCCCAGGGATGTGCCTTATCTCTATATTCTTGACTTGCAACATCACTGCCCATCTCGCCAATCGTGTGTTCTTAGTTTTCATAGTATCCACTACTTTGTTGCCTAAGTACACCTCAAATTTTTCTAGGCCTTTTATTACTGCCAGGGCTTCCTTTTCTATGGCACTATATTTTCTTTGGTGCTTCAACAATTTCCTTGACATGTATGCCACTGGCATCAAAATACCATCCACTTTTGACCTAACACAGAACCAGTGCCTATATCACTTGCATCAACACAGATCACAAATGGCTGTTTGAAATTTGGCACTAGATACAAGTGCCTTCAGCGCTGTAAATGCTTTCTCACAAGCTATTGACCACTTGAACAACTTTTTCTCACTGAGAATGTCTGTTAATGGGGCTGCCACCTCGGCAAAGTTCTTGCAGAACCTCCTATAGAATCCAATTAGACCCAGAAACTTCCTCTCCTGGTTGTTGGAGCCTCAAAAGCTCATGATATACATTACCTTGGCTTCCAGCAGCCTGATCCTATCTTTCCCAACACAATGTCTAAGTAGAACCAGCGAAGTCACACTTGGACAAGTTGATGGTGCGATTAGCCTCAGCCAGCCTCACAAACAGGGCCCTCAGTCTCTTCACGTGCTCCTCCCAACTCTGAGAAGACAACTATGTCGTCGATATATGCCCTGATGCCGTCCAGATCATTTACCAGCCCACTTGCTAGTCTTTGAAATGTACTTCCAAAGTTCTTAATTCCAGAGGGCATGACTATGTATTCATACAGGCCATCAGGAGTGATGAATGCAGAGGTCTCCCTCGCTCTGTCAGTCAGCGGGACCTGGTAGAAGCCTTTGACCAGATCAATCTTGGTCAAAAACTCTGTGTTGCTCACTTCATCAATCAGGTCGTCAATCCTCGGCGTCAGGAATGAGTCGGTCACCATTGCTATATTCAGCTTCCTGTAGTCCATACATAACCTCACAGATCCATCTCCCTTCAGCACCAACAGACACGGCGCGGCCCATGGACTACAGCTGGGTCGAGCCAGGCTATTATCAAGCAGGTATTTGACCTCTTGCCTCATCAGTTACCTCTTCTCCGGCGACAAGTGGTAAAAGTATTGCTTCACTGGCTTGGCTCCTTCCACCAGAGCAATGTCATGCTGAGTGAGATGCATACAGGTTGGTGTGTCCTGCAGGATCTGAGGAAACTCCTGCAGTATGCGAACCAACTCGCCTCGTTTTTCTGCCCCGAGGTGACTTGGCCTCTCGTTCACTTTCTCCAAGGCTAATGAGTTAGCAAGCCGGTGGTCACCTTTCTCATGAGAAAAGTTATCCGTTCCCACACCCTTTACTGTCTGGTCAGGCATCTTCTGTGTCAACTCCGATGGCTGCCAAGGCCGCTAGGAGGTTGACATGGACACTTCTAGTAGACTTCTTTCTGTCAGGAGTGGATATCAGGTAGTTAACTGGCCCCAACCTTTGTAAAACAACATATAGTCTCCTATATCTAGTTTGCAATGGCTTACATGTTGAATCAAATAGCATCACCAAGTCTTCCAACTTAAATTCTCTCAGCTTACTGTTTCTATCATACTGTCTTTTCATCTTGTCTTCTGCATTGTGCAAATTCTCCCTAGGTAACTTGTGTGCACACCCCATCCTATCCTTCAGCTTAGCAACATAGTCAGCAAGGGGCTCAGGCTCCACTTCTTCCACCCATCCCTCATAAAGAATCTTCAAATTCTCTCTGGGTCTCCTTCCAAACATCAACTCGAAAGGCAAGTACCCGAGCCCTTCATGCTTAGTGGTGTGAATTGCATATAATGCAACTTGCACTCCTTCATCCCAGTCCCTTTGATTCTGCAGGCAAAATTTGGTTAGTTTTATGAAACATCCTTGACTCTGAGGGTGGTTTGCTGTGGAGGCAATATGGGTGATGGCCATCTTACCTAGAGCCTGTTGAACAAATTTGCCCATGAAATTACTCCCTTGATCAGTCTGCACCTCTTTTGGAAAACCAAACTTACTGAAGATGTCCAAAAGACTGGGTATTAATGTCTTAGACATGCAGCTTGACATGGGGACTGCATCCACATATCATGTTGCAGTACACATTAATGTTAACATATATTCATTACCCCTGGCAGTACGTAGCAATGGCCCTACAATGTCCACAACAACTTTCTGAAAGGCTTCCCCCACCATAGGAATGGGATGTAAGGCACTCTGACTGGAGCTTGATTCCTACAACTCTGACAAATGTGGCATTCCCTAACTAGCTTAGCAACATCCTGATTAATCCAAGGCCAGAAGTAGGTAAGCAAACTTTCACCTGTATTTTTGGCTCCCAAGTGTGCTGCAGTCTCCTCGTGCACTATCCTCATCACCTCTTCTCGGTATTTCTGCAGCAGCATGATCTGGTGATAAGTTTGATGCTCCCCACAAGGAGCCTTGGAACTCCTCCATTTCCTCTTCAACAGCCCATCCTCCTGGTAGTAACAGGATAATTCACTCGTAGCTTCCTCCTTCATCGGAGCCTCCTGCAGGAGCGTTTTCATCTCTGAATCCTCCCTCTGCGCCTGCACCAGTTGTTGGCTGGTCGCAGGCAACAGCATCCGCTCACCTCTCTTGCCTTGGGCTGAGGTACCTCTGGCATCCAACCCCTTTTGGATGGGCCGATCCTTCTTGCTCCCGCTCTTCCCATTCTGCTGGGCTACGTCATCTCTCCCTGGACCCACAGCCAGCTGCTTCCCATCACCATCATCCCCTCTGCCTCCTGCGGCTGGTCCCTCTGCGGTATCCTTCACCACGTCCCGCGGCTCGTCCATCTGTGGGATAGTAAAAAGCTCCCCTATCACCTCTTCAAGCGATGCCTCTTGCTACTCCTGCATCTGGCACCTCGCCATAGCTCTGGTTAACACTGCCACTTCTTCCTCCTCCTCATCTGCATCTCCTGCAGCCTCTTCCTGCTTCATTTGGTTTCCTGTGTTAAAAGACGCTTCTCCCTGGGCGGGACTCTCATCACCTGTCTTTCTTAATGCGTCTACCACCTGTATGTGTGCCCCTACATCATTGCTTAACAAGACGTCCAACCCCTTGATCAGTATGTTGTCAGTCAGCCCCACTGTTACCTTCTTCCTGTTGCCTTTTGCCTCAGTGGTCACCTCCACAAGAGGGGCGTTCACTATGCCTATGTTCATCTTAATAACTCACTCTCCATTGCTCCCCTGCCTACATTTGGAAGGAGGCTCTTTGTCATAAGCGAGCGAGCAGCGCCTGTGTCCCTGAACACTGATCAGCATCCTGTTCTTCCCATCCATTCCATCAAACACATGACCTTCCATGATGTACTGCTTGTACTCATCTTCACAATATCCTGTCTCAGGCATAGCTCTCACTGCACATGCATTCTTCACGCTCCCCTTATTTCCACCTCCTGACCAACCACACGGGTTTCCCTTCTGTGGGCAGTAAAATGAAGGGTGGTTTGTTTGCCCACAGATGTAACATCTTTCTTTACCTCAGAATGGGCCTTCCTCTTACCTTGTACTGTAGAAAGACGTACATTGCCAGGCCTTGTGGTCTATAGCCTAGCACACTTCAAGCAATGCTGACCTCCTCACCTGTCCTTGTTTGATTCACCTCACGCCCTGTCTTCATTACAGGCTCTTTCCCCGATTTTGCCACTAGCACAAAATCCTTGGCCATCATGGCTGCCTCTTCAAAAGTTTTCACCCTCTTCTCACAAAGATATATCCTAATCTCTGGTGCCACTCCTTCCAAGAATTGTTCCAACCATATTACCTCCATGCGTTGCCCAACCGTCTCTGGGCCAAAGGCATGCCACCACTTCTGAAGATTCCTCTTCAGTACGTGCGCAAATTCTGCGAATCTTTGCCCTGGTAGTTTTTTTTCAATCCTGAAGCGGCTTCTATAATATTGTGGAATCACCTGATAAGCTCATAAAACTTCCTCCTTCACCTGCTCGTAATCTTGCCTCACCCCAATCTCCAACACCAGATACACTACCTAAGCTTTTCCTACAAAGGCTGTCTGAGCTAGCAATGACCATTTATCAACTGGCCATCGCATAGTCTGTGTAACTTCCTCGAAAGCAGTAAAATAATCATCTGGTTCAAGTTCGTCAAATTTGGGGATTAGTGACTTGGCTTTATAAAGGATAGTTTCATCCTGCTCTTTCCCACCAGCTGCTGCTCTAATACACTCCACCTCTAACTCATGTTCTCAACTCATGCTCTCTTTCTCTCTCTCTCAGTCCAATGCAGCTTGCTCCCTACGAAATCCTAACTGCAATCGTAACTTTTGGAGCTCCACACTCTCCTCTCTCTGTCCTTTGTCACTAACCTCTCATCCCCTTCTTTGCAGTCACTGCTTTCCCTCTCAACTATGCCTACTTGCCTGAGGTGCCCCAGGACGGCATCCTGAATCTTACATTTACTCGTGCTCGCCCTCACTTCTAAATCATAATGAACCGCGCTTTCCCACCAAGCATTTTTCTTGAGGCTTCTGACTGCCTCTTCCCAGCTACCAGCAGGATCCAGCACAAATTCCTCCATTGCAGCATCCATTTTATTGCCCCTTTTCTGTCTCCCTCACTCTCCTCACACTCTCACTCAGTCTCCTTCCTCTCCCTCTCCCTCCACTACCCTCTCCCTCTCACTCTCACTCTTACCACCCTCGCCAATATAGGGCTAACCAAGGCAGTGCCTCAGTGCCTCTATTGTTTGCGAGTGCACGCCAAGCTGATCCCGGTCAGGCCCCCAAAATATGTAAACACTCAGGCCGGGATTTTCATTGAAAGAAAACTCCATTCCAAATCAATTGTACATATATTTCAGATATAGTAAAGTACATTAGAACAAAAGACAATGAAAGTGACACGGGACTCTGAACAAACAACAGAGAAACATGAGAGACATCCCCAACACTCTCTCCCCACCTAATTCCACCACTCAACTCCACATATTAAATCCTCCACTCACTGATTATACTACCACGAAGCTCCCTGAACACGTTACCCACCTGATCAGAGACGCGTGGTCGTCTCAATCCACCAGCGTCACCCTCGGTCACCGTGACACATCCACACCCCACCAATGTCTGAGGAGAGAGTGCCATTCCCTTCACCCCAGGTTGCATCCTTTCCCACCCCCACTGAAATCCACTGCCCTGTGTGCCAATTCACACAATGCTAAATACTTTGGTTTTCTTACTCTGTTCTTCTTTTTACATGTTGCAGTACACTTAATGCTAACACTAATATTTCTACCATGCACTCAACTCCAAAATTCATAAAGTTCCTCTCCTCATATTAATTAGATGCTCGGTACGACAATTTTCCTTCTTATGCCTACAGAGCCACCCACGCACACCCTCTCCACCTTGGCTCTCCTTAACATACCATCCTTACCGTTACAGCAGTAACTGATATTTTTAGTCTATGAAACATAAGCATGTTGAAGTTTTAAATGAAATGTTATTTTATTTAAATTACTACTTTTCATTAGTGATGTTTTAAATTTGAAGTTTTCTCTAAGAATAAAAAAAAGTTTTCTAAGAAAAAAGTTAAAATAAAGACTTGGATTGATCAGTTTTTTTAATTCAATATATGAACAGTGTTATCACTAGTATCAAAATTTTGGATTATCAATTAATTTATTAGTTTTCAGTGATAAATTTATTGCTAGTTCTCAATTATCTGTTATTGCTGATAAGGTTGTTATTAAGATGTTGGTTATTATGATGAATTTTTTCGTAGTCATGCCCAGCTATGGTCTTGAATTATAGATGATGAAAATACGGTTTTTGCAAAACTTTCAGTAAAACTTCCAGGTTGATTGTTTTGTGTAAAGGGCAACAATATACTAGTTGTTCTTCAGAGCCACTGAAAGCAATTTAATTTTATGGCAGTGAAGATTATTACCTTTTGTTTTCTCCCCCAGATAACTGAAGGGAGTGGAGCTTCTAGAGCCATGGTGCCACAGTTGTTCTCCCTTTTGCTGCAGTTTTCTTCTTACAGCTGTCAGGCTCCAAGTTATGGCAATGTCCTCACCAGACCTCACACTTCAAAGGGATCAGTAAGTTTTTGCACATTTTGTATATTTTAGTGCCCTCTTATTTTTTATATATATTTTTGAGTATTGCTATTTTTCACCTGAATGGATTTTCTTTCTGTAGTTTTGATAAGCCTGAATTTGACATTTTATGTATAGAATTTAATTCTTAGACTAGCTTTGTAACAGTAAAAACAAATATTATAGTCATTCATTTACTTCAATTTTAGTCTTAAACTAAATTTTTACATTGTAAGAATCGTGTGTGTGTGTGTGTGTGTGTGTGTGTGTGTGTGTGTGTGTGTGTGTGTGTGTGTGTGTGTGTGTGTGTGTGTGTGTTCACTGTTTGATCTGCTGCAGTCTCTGACGAGACAGCCAGACGTTACCCTACGGAGCAAGCTCAGAGCTCATTATTTCCGATCTTGGGATAGGTCTGAGACCAGGCACACACCACACACCGGGACAACAAGGTCACAACTCCTCGATTTACATCCCGTACCTACTCACTGCTAGGTGAACAGGGGCTACACGTGAAAGGAGACACACCCAAATATCTCCACCCGGCCGGGGAATCGAACCCCGGTTATCTGGCTTGTGAAGCCAGCGCTCTAACCACTGAGCTACCGGGCCGTGTGTGTGTGTGTGTGTGTGTGTGTGTGTGTGTGTGTGTGTGTGTGTGTGTGTGTGTGTGTGTGTGTGTGTGTGTGCATGCATGCATGGCTGAGAGAGAGAGAGAGAGAGAGAGAGAGAGAGAGAGAGAGAGAGAGAGTATATCATTCCATTTATCATAATTCTAAGAATTATATTTATGTGCAACAAGTTACAGATTGTTGATTATGTAGTAAAGAACTTACAAGAATTGCAGTCCTCCTCAATTATCTCTCACTATCCCTAACACCATATGTATTATTCGTGTGTTTCATGCATGTTATTGATATGTGAAGCTCCCTGAAACAAAACAGGAAGTGAGCAATCATTTAGCTCTTTCTTATTTTATTGATTTTAGTGGTATAGTTTATGGTCCAGTCTCCAGTCATCAAATGCCCCTAGGAAAAGTTCTCACTATTAGTGGAAATCATTGTTTGCATGCTAACACCATACACTTAATGTGTACATTAGTTATTAAATGTCATTAATGAATTGTACTTTCAGTTATTTCATGCACCCCACTCCCTGTATAAGGTACTAATTAGTGAGACTAAGTGCACTGTTTGGACTTGTTATATTGTAAAATATAAAGCTTGTTTTGCTTCTGCTATATATTTGTCATTGAAAGTAAGAAAATTAAATTCCTTTTAATTTTCAACAGACAGACTGGGTAACAATGAATTTTGTGCCATTTGCTGAAAGATCAATGTCAATGGTGGTATCATTATACCAGAAGACTTCAAATTGGCAAGAGGTTATTGAAGCAAGTGTTTTGAAGAATATTATTCAGGTAAGGAATGCAAGTATTCTTATAAGCACTTAGTAATCTTATTTGTGAGTAGAATTTCCTTTTTTATCAAACAGATGATTTACTAAAACCATTACCCTTCCTTTGGGCAATCACAAGATTGTACACATGCACTCTCTTTTTCTTCCTCTTTTCTAATAGCATATCTCTTGTTTTATATAATTTTGCTTATATTTCTTGTTTTTAATAATACTCTTTGGTTCTTTTACATACTTTGAAATTAAATTTTAAGTTAACCAGCTCCTTGAATATAGGTGTCTTCTTCATATACCAATCATCACTTCATTAGAACTGGAAGGTTAAGCTCTGGTTGGTTATAACCTCTCCCTCTACACAGTGGAGAGAGATTGGAGGAAGAAGAGAGAGGGTAGATTATGGATAGTATTAAAAAAAGTATGTATTTCATCTTTAACCTCTTGTTCCTATATCTTGAGAGGGAGGGAAATTCATCAGCTTGCAAATGTATAATTTTCTTGTAGCAAGTGGTTTTCTGTTGATCATAGGTCTTTTTCTTGTTATTTAATCACTTAATGATGAACATATTCATATTTCAGGCCACAATTACTCCTTTGCGCCTAAAATACCAATGTCCTGCTCAAACCACCTGGAAGCTGGTCATCACCACACTGCTGACAGTGCTTCAAGAAGGCCTTCAGCTGGCACGTGAACATCCAACACACTTCAAAGATATGTGGCCTGTGTTAGGCACAGCCCTTGACAGTTTCCTGTTCTCAAACAGGTAAGAATTTATACTTTTTAGAATGGTGGGTTTAAGGAATATTGATTGTATTCTTTGTAGGTCATAAAAGGCAGCTTCAGGAGTAAGGGGGTCCAGTTTCCCTATTTTCCTGTTGTAAAATTGAAATATGATTGATGTCAAGTATAATTGTCTATGCACATTTTTTATAAACAGAGAATATTTAACATATGCATAGTGCATCTTTAAAATTTTGTAAATATCTTAGGTGGCTGTTTTTCTAGGTTGTACTTTATCTTAGTACCATCAGCTTTTGCAATCTGTGACTTTTCTGTTATGTTATACTGACTTCTAGATTTTATCTTGGCATTAAGCTAATTTTACATTTAGATTTTATGATTGTTTAATAAATGATGATTCTCCTCAGCCCTCCACCAGCTAACCAGAGTAGTGAAGATGCTGAGAGAGATGAAGGTATAGACTGTCAAGTGGTTGAACTTATAAGGGAAGAAATTCTTCCGTATGCTTCATCCACCCCCAGTGACTTCATTGTTTCAATCATGGTGCTTCTTAATAAAGGCTCAATAGAGTCTGCTTCTGGAGTAGATTCTGGTAATTATCTTCATAATGCCATACTGTTAATTTTGTTGAGCATGGTAAAAAGTGTTGCTTTGTATTTCTTTGCCAAGCATAAGTTATCTTTCAATAATATCATGTTAGATGAGAAGTTTTTATGAAGATTCATCTTTCCATTTTTTATCCCAAATTTTAACAGTTATGAATGTTCTAATGAGATAGCATAGCCATGTGTTAAATGAATTAATGTATACGTAGTGATTTTATGTTTGCTCTATATTTAAAACATCAGCTGGTATTGGAACTGAAGAGATTCTCTTCCTCATATTCTCTAGTGAGAATAACTGAAAATATATGTGTAGGTAGTGGAGTGGAAAGTTTTAAAGATAGCAATATGAACAGGTCCAGATCAGAGCCATGGTACAAGAGGACTTTTTACAAAGTGTGTTTGCATTGCCTACATCACATCAGTAGCATATCATTAGTACTCATTACTTTCAGCAGATTGTGAAGGCTTCAAACTGAGAGAAGAATTTGCAAAAACCTGTTTTGAGACACTTCTTCAATTCTCCCTTCTCACTCCTTCAGATCTTGATCCAGAGCTTGACAATACAGGTGAGTTCATTTAAGATTTAGCTTCCATTTCTTAGTATTGTTATTTTACTTACTTACCAGAAAATTTACAAAAGTGCATCTGTGGGGTTTGTGTTTGCACTAAACCCCTGTGGCCCCATCCTTTTTATATTTCCTGTGCATTGTAAAGATGTACATAATACAATCACCTCTTGAAATAAGTGCGTTTACATTACACCAATTTGGAACAAGTCTACATTAATATTTAAAAAAAATGGAATTATACAAATATGGTTATGCTTTAGTGTGCTATGCCTCACCCTGTGAGGTGAGTCATGCTTCCACTGTTAAAGATGTAATACTTGAACCTTGGATTTGCAGTAAGAAATATTTGTCTTACTTTGGCAGATAAAGGCTCATCCAGGAAGTCTTTGGAAACAAGCAATGGGTTCACAGCACAAGATTCTACTAGTTCTTTAGCACAGTCAGACTCCACACAGGTCACCACTAAACTGGCTGTCACTTCACTTCTCCATAGATTCAGAGAAGTTCTGGTTAAGTATGTGGAGGATGAGAAGCTCAGTGGAAAATGTCCTTTACCAAGGTTAGTGAAGAAGAGCTCCCATTTCTTCTCTCAGTATTTAATCAAATTTAGATTTAAAATAAAGTGGAACCTCAGGTGCTGCTTTTTAATTAGTCAATTGACAAGCAAAATTTTGAGCACAAAATTGCTCAAGTTGTCATACCATACAAACCACGGGAATATTTACAGCCAAACTAATTGGCTGATTTCTCCCCCTAAAGTTGGCCAAAATACACCTCAAATCTTCAGTTTCAAGGTAGATGCTGGAGGGACTTAAGGTCACCTTTTGTCTGCCCTCATATTATTTGTTATTTTGACATTAAATTAGACAATGGCTGTTTCATTGTAATGGCTGCCAGGCCTCCCACTTAACCTCATGGTGGTCTTTGTTACCCTCCATGCCCGGTACCAAGCTTAAAAACCATAAAACAATCTAAAATAGATTAATCCTTTCCTGGACTCCAGGGCTGTGTTTGAGAGTGTGACTTGGCACACACACACTGTACTACCTGCAGCACATATCCTCAGTCAAAAGCTCTTGTGGGCCTCTCCAGTAAATAAACTAAGGATCATTGTTGCTAAAATAACAGCGTCTAACTGACAGCAAGACAGCATATGCTAATCTTCCTGATGATTATCATGCATCACTAACTATCCTGGAATAGGTGAGGTGCCTTTGTGCTGCAGTCTGCTGTCATGATGTCTTAAGCGAATATGGTGGTCCAAATATAAATCTGGAATCTTGTGACTCCCAAGACTTGCCATACCAGCAGAGCATCTTATTATACTACTTTTTGTTCCTAACCTATATAACTTTTTGTTCCTAGCCTATAGTGGTTATATTCTTAGGTGTTGGGTGAGTCTAGTAAGTTACCCTGCCACATCAAATGGTTTCTCTTTAACATCAGTTAGTTATTTTTACTCTTTTTTTATTGAAATTCAAGTATTAAGTATGGGTGATTTAGCTTACCAAACCATGTAGTGCTATGAATGGTTTGGGTTTTTAGATAAGTATTGTTTTTTTCATAAATATCACATTTGACAACAAAGCCCTACTGTGCTGTCATACAGGCTGAGTTACTGCTTCATTGTCTGATAATGTGAGAGGTGAAGATGAAAATAGAATGCCCTCCATCAGGCTAACCAGCCTTCACCACTCATATTTACCCATGTGCTTAATACATAGAACCAATATTTAGTGAATTAAGGTCAAAATAAACATGATAGATAAATAGCCTATCAGGGAGCTGGTCTTTCTTTCTGACGCGTCTTAGGAGCTGCCAAATACTATCTCAACGGCAGACAAAAGTGAACTGACCATATGTAGAGAGGGTATTAGGGACAAGTGATTCACTGGGAAGTGTTACCATATATCCACTCCAGAGAGGAAGCCTCCAGGACCCAATAATTTGATTATTGGTGGGAAAAATGTTGCTTACATGAATTATCACTATCACTTAAGAATTAATCTAATTTACTTTTTATCTTATGGGGAAAAATTACTTACTCATAAATTGCAATTCAAACGGCGTCCTGAAACAGATTGTACATCAATAGCGAGGTTCCAATATACTTTGAATAACATTATAATATTTGTGCATCACCTTAGGTTAAACGTAAACTTTCCTGGATTCCATTGTACCTGAAAAATATGACTTTGAATTTTATTGCACTAAGTATGTATTTCTATTCTACAATTCATTGATGCATCTGATGGAACAATATACAGAGTAAGATTGTTTTATTTTTATGGATATGAATGGAAAATTTTTTTAAGTCATATGACTGATAAGTCCAGCTGCTAACACTGTTCACCATTTCAAAACTTATCTTTGGATACTAATGGAATTTTCTTCTTTTAGACATGTTAGATGATACATTTGGTATCCAAAATGTGTGTATTTGGTTTAGTCATAAGGTTCATCACATCAAAAGTTTGAAAGATTTGCCATAATATGTTATTGATTTGTTTCAGACATCGTATTGCTGAAATAAGCTTTGTTCTAAAGGCTATTGCTACCTTGTTGTCTTCACTGAAAAAGGCACCAATAGAAAAAGGTAAGTTCAGTAGTGGAATTGTAATTCACTATAAATCTTAGGATCCACAAAAAGTTTCTGAATAACTTTATCACTTTTGGAAAGCACTCATAATAGACATTAATTAGAACAGCCAGGTACAGTAAGATATGTGTGGTAGGGGATTTTAACTATAGGAATGTTGATTGGAGCTTGATGGTGGGTAACAGGAAAGCAGATGAATTCATTAAGGTCATACAGGATAATTTTTTTAAGCAAGTCATTTTAGAACCCCACACGGGGAAATAATATTCTAGATTTAATTCTGACAAACAGGGAGGAGGCAGTTATGCAGGTGGAGGTTGGTGGCCAGCTAGGTAACAGTGATCACAAAGAAATACGGTATACATTGAAATGGCATGAAACTTTTAGAAAAATGAACAATCTGACTTCAGGAAGGCTAATTTTGAAGGTTTAAGGGAGTATTTACAAGTCGCTTGGCAGGGGGAAGGCAGATATAGTCAGGTAGAAGGAAGGGAGGAGCAGAGAAGAGGGGGGAGGTGTGAAGTTGGGATGGGAAGGAGAGAGAGTGAGGAGGAGGGAGAAGCTGGATTAGAACATTGGAGGAATCCCAGTCAGCTGAGGGTTGGTGCTATCTATACTGAGTTCCTAAATAAAATACATGACGGTCAGATAGCCAGCATTCCATATAAAACAATAAAATCACAAAGCAACGACCTTAAGTGGATGACAGACAGATTAAAGCGATGCATAGGGCAAAAAAGGAATATATATATATTAGGCTAAAGGCAAGAAATGAGGCTTTAAGGCTACTATACCATGAATTATTAAGAACATTTAACCCTTAAACTGCAGCGATCGCTTATATAATCAAGCCTCTCAAGTACTGTGACGCGGAGATCGCTTATGTAATCATGAATTTTCACGGGGAATGTTTTGAATTTTCTTGGCGCATTTCCCTTCAGACCTGCTCTTGTGACTCCTCCCCACTTAGTGTTGCCATCATGAGGGCTCCAGATACTATAACAAGGGCCTCACATGAGTTTTTACGGAAAAGTAAGAGACACCTGGCAACTCCTCTTGACTCATCAGGTAGAATCCAGCCTTGAGTGTCATAGAAAACGTAGAAAACTTTATAGGGGAGACCAAATTATGCTATAGTTTACTTCTATCTCAATCAAGAGATTATTGCTATTTATATCAGCTTCTTATGGCATAGGGGCAACAATCCTAGTAGCATTTTGAGCTGTGGTATTGTACAGAGGACTTATGTCATGCAGGACACACAGAAACACACACACACAAAGCTCAATCAAACATTCCCAATACGTACAAAACATCCGTACAGAGAATTCGTGACAGACACACACACACACACACACACAGAAAGCTCAATCAAACATTCCCAATACGTACAAAACATCCGTACAGAGGATTCGTGACGGACACACACACACACACACCGGGTGGAGATATTTGGGTGTGTCTCCTTTCACGTGTAGCCCCTGTTCACCTAGCAGTGAGTAGGTACGGGATGTAAATCGAGGAGTTGTGACCTTGTTGTCCCGGTGTGTGGTGTGTGCCTGGTCTCAGGCCTATCCGAAGATCGGAAACAATGAGCTCTGAGCTCGTTCCGTAGGGTAACGTCTGGCTGTCTCGTCAGAGACTGCAGCAGATCAAACAGTGAATTACACACACACACACACACACACACACACACACACACACACACACACACACAAAGCTCAATCAAACATTCCCAATACGTACAAAACATCCGTACAGAGGATTCATGACGGACACACACACACACACACACACACACACACACACACAAAGCTCAATCAAATATTCCCAATATGTACAAAACATCTGTACAGAGGATTCGTGACACACACACACATACACACACACACACAGCTCAATCAAACATACCCAATACGTACAAAACATCCGTACTGAGGATTTGTGACACACACACACAGATAAAGTTCTATCATACATATATAATATATATATATATAGAGAGAGAGAGAGAGAGAGAGAGAGAGAGAGAGAGAGAGAGCGTAGAAAACGGCCCAGCTTGGTACCATTCAGCTCCCAACCCGGACCATACAGTGCACCCGACATGTCACTAGTTCCCCGCGCTTTTCAAAGCCCACGAAGTTTTGTAGGCCTATTTCTTGCTCTATTTATTTATTTACAGATTCAAAACTTCGGTATTACTGCATTTTGGATGTTTGCCATTCATGGCATACAATTCAAAATATTTTTTTTTCTGACATGGGAATGTTAATATTTTAGGCGCACCAAAGCATTCAGCAGTTAGGAATTAGCAGTTTAAGGGTTAATGGATCCAATTCTGAGTGGGGAATGGGGTGCCACAGGGCTCAGTTTTAGGGCCATTTTTATTTCTAATATATATGAACGACTTGGATAGTGGAATTAATTAGTGATATCAGTAAATTTGCGGACGACACAAAGATAGGTAGATTAATTAGGTCCAATTTGGATGCCAAGGCTTTGCAGGCTGACTTGGATAGGATGAAAGAATGGACAGATAGATGGC
The DNA here is from genome assembly GCF_017591435.1 of Portunus trituberculatus. Lineage (NCBI taxonomy): Eukaryota > Metazoa > Arthropoda > Malacostraca > Decapoda > Portunidae > Portunus > Portunus trituberculatus. The sequence continues at coordinate 9,104,372 of NC_059302.1, read as the reverse complement.
AAATGCAGTTCATTATTAACAAGTGCAGGGTACTGAGCGTAAGTAAAGATAATCCAAGCAATAGGTACATGATAGATAACGTGGCACTAGGAAATTCCAAGTACAGGCAACCCCCGCTTAACGAAGGTTCACACAACGAAATTTCATTACAACAAAGGTTTCCTTTTACTACCATCTGCTCATTTAATGAACACCAAACTTGCTTTAACAAAGTTTTTCTCAAGTTTGAAAGCCCCACTGTATCACACAAGTCGACAGGCTTTTGAATACACCAGTGCCTCTCATGGACAAAACATGCACCACTCACTCACCCTAGTTCAAAACAATAACAGCGTCAGCAGCACCTCGCTCTATTTGCCACCAAAATGCCCTGCAATGTCACCTAGTGTTGCTGAGAAGATCAGGAAGTCTCTTACTCTCGAAGTGAAGCTGGATACTATTCACAGACACGAGAGGCGAGAAAACTAATAGCATTGCCTTCCACCATGGCTTAACTCCATCTACTGTCTACCATTTTCATGTCAGCAAACTCTATTATTAGGTTGGTGAGATCATATCTTCCTTGCAAGCTAAAAGAACCACCTGAACTCGTGACTCTGCAATGGATAAAATGGAAAGCCTTGTGGAAATGTGGTACATAAGTTTTGTATGTGATACAATGATGCACCCTTTGTTTACATTACACAGGTTGCCAGCTAGCATATTTCCTGCTCCACTCTCCCTCCCTTCATAAATTTAAGATCATCAACATTATAAAGTTACTTACATACATACATTAGTGTACATTATAATGACTTAGTCTTAAATTAAACTGCTTAAATGTTTAACTTCATAATTTTTACTTTCATTAAACCTTTCACTGTACTATGATGCACTCTCGCTTTGTTTACTCTCAATGGAAGTTCAAGTCAGGGGTTAAACTTGTTATGATTGGTTCACTTAACGAAGGGTTTTTTAGGAACATAACCCCTTCGTTAAGCAGGGGTTGCCTGTATGAGAAAGATTTAGGAGTCATAGTTAGCTCTGATGTCAATACAAGGAAGCAATGTATTGAGGACAGAAATAAGGCAAATAGAGTATTAGGATTCATTTTTAGAAGTGTTAAAAGCAGGAGTCCTGAAGTAATACTAAAATTATACTTGGCGCTGATCAGGCCACATCTTGACTATGTGGTACAAAGGACATAGCTCTGTTGGAGTCAGTGCAAAGGAGAATGACTAAAAAGATACAGGGGATGAGGGATATTCCATTTGAAGAGAGACTGAAAAAACTCAATTTGCATTCTCTAGAGCAGGGGTCTCCAGACTTTTTAATGTAAGGGCCACATTACATATTTCCCTCATTTATGCGGGCCAAAGGAGAAAGAAAAAAAAATCAGTGCCAGTAATTTAATTTCCTCAAATATTAGAGTATAAACTTGGAAAAATTAAAACATCTTGTTGGAAAAAATCAGGGTAAACTAAATAGATTCCTGCATTTAGTTTTATGCAACCAAATTAGTGTGACAAATGATACTGTCGTTTTGACTTCAAAATTTCATTGAAATCAGGTTCCAGATTAGATGAGCCAATTGTAAGAATTGATTTCAAATGATCATCAGACAAATTTGCTCGATAGTTAATTTCACATACAATATACAGTTATACACAACTGATTGGTTGTAATGCACAGCACATACCTACCAGTACTAGTATCTGTGCGTCACATTATCGAGAGAGAGGGAAACTGACTCGGACTGAGCGCCACCAGTCAGCAGCCCCAGCTTTGAATAATTCAGCAATGCCAGTCGTGCGATAATTATTTTTTCAAGGCCACCACACAGGGATTTGTTTGGCGGGCCGGATGAAATTATGTGGCAGGCCGGATGTGGCCCACGGCCCATAGTTTGGAGAGCCCTGCTCTAGAGAGATGAAGGTTAAGAGGAGACCTGAAGTACAGGCAACCCCCATTTAACGAAGGGGTTACGTTCCTAAAAAACACTTCGTTAAGCGAACCGATTATAACAAGTTTAACCCCTGACTTGAACTTCCACTGAGAGTAAGCAAATTGAGAGTGCATCATAGTATGGTGAAAGGTTTAATGAAAGTAAAAATTATGAAGTTTAACATTTAGGCAGTTAAATTAATTTAAGTCATTATAATGTACACTAATCTATGTATGTACGTAGCTTTATAATGTTGATGATCTTAAATTTACGAAAGGAGGGAGAGTGAAACGGGAAAGACACTAACCGGCAACATGTGGAATGTAAACAAAGGGCGCATCATTGTACCGCATACAAAACTTATGTACCACATTTCCACAAGGCTTTCCATTTTATCTATTGTAGAGTCACGAGTTCAGGTGGTTCTTTTAGCTTGTAAGGAAGATACAGTCTCACCAGCCTTCTTAATAGTCTGCTGACTTGAAAATAGTAGAGACAGTAGATGGAGTCAAGATGGTGGCCAGCAATGCTATAGTTCTCTCACCTCTCTCGTGTCTGTGAATAATATCCAGCTTCACTTAGAGAGTAAGAGACTTCCTGGTCTTCTTAGGAATGATAAGCCACATTGCAAGTAGTTTTGGTGGTCAGTTGAGCGAATGAAGACGAGCTGCTGCTGACTCTGTTATGGGAGTGAGTGGTGTGTTGTCCACGAGAATCTTGATCTTGATCTTGATCTTGATTCTACAGATGTCCCAGGATTCTCCTGAGGCAGGCCTTAGTATTTGCGGCTGCTAGTGCATTCAAAAGCTTGTCGGCTTGCGTGATACGGCGGGGCTTTCAAACTTGGAAAAAATTACCTGGATAAAACTTTGTTAAAGCGAGTTTGGTATTCATTAAATGAGCAGATGGTAGTAAAATGAAACCTTCGTTGTAGCGAAATTTCGTTGTGTGAACCTTCGCTAAACGGGGGTTGCCTGTATTTAAGTTGTATAAGGGTTTTAACAAAGGGGATATGAATGTAGTTCTTAGGATCAGTAGCAGGGACAGAACCAGAAATAAAGGGTTTAAACTTGAAAAATTCAAGTTTAGGAAAGAAATGGGAATTAACTGGTTTTCAAACAGAGTAGTTGATGAGTGGAATGGTCTCAGTCGTCATGTAGTCAGGGCTGAGTCAATAGGGAGCTTTCATGGATGGAGAAAATAGATGGAACTAGGTAGCTTAAGGACACAGGGAATGCCTCGTATAGGCTTTGATGGCCTCTTACAGCTTCCCTTTAGTACAATTGGGTTGAATTTTTTTTTTTTTTTTTTTACTATTTATCAGCTAGCAGAATCTTAACCTGTTCTATATGGCGATACATTTTTACCATTATTTTTGGTTATGATAAAACCCTTTTATTTCCATTAGGAAGGGTCTGAATTTCAAAAGATTAATGGCCAGACTCTTCACTATTTCATTCCCAAAATAAGTTTATAAAACTGTATTAAATTGCCAAAAAGTAACCAGAATAAATATGAAAATGCATCCTGGTACTGATGGGGTTAAATCTGTAATCCACTGAGAGCAAAGTAATCTGTTATGCATAAGCTGCATGTGCAACTATGAACATATTACCGAAAGGAAAGAAAATAAAATACAGTGGAGCTTAAGTTTAATTACTGTGTGCTATTCAAAATCAGAAATGTTCAGAAACAAACTATTTTCTCCATAGCAGTTAATCCCTTCGCGCCGGATGTTAAAAAAGCCCCCCTGTATGATATACAGGTGGTAGTGCTCCAGCCTGGAAACTTGTGCAAGCTTGTCATACTTGTCGTCTTTGTGTATTATGTTGCTATTTTTTAGTCACTATGTCGCCTTCGAAGAGGAAAGTGAATGCTTCTCTCTTCGGAGAAAAAGAGAGAGAGAGAGTGACATTTGTTAATATTAGACACAAGCGGGACGCATGTAGCTTATCTTTCGAGAGAAAGAATGGGAGAGAGAGAGAGAGAGAGAGAGAGAGAGAGAGAGAGAGAGAGAGAGAGAGAGAGAGAGAGAGATTTGCTAATATTTTAGACACAAGCGGGACGCATGTAGCTTATTTTTCGAGGAAGAGGGGAAGGGAGGGAAGGGAGAGGGAGACGAAGGGAGGAGAGGAGAGAGAGAGAGAGAGAGAGAGAGAGAGAGATAGAGATGGGAACAGTCTATGCCATTGGGTAATTTTAGACACAAAGCATGTAGCTTATCTTTTGTGATTGGTGGAGACAAGGATGGTGGGAGGAGCACTAGGATTTCAAGGACAGTATACGGCATCTGTAGTTGGTATCCAACACACTATATGGGACAACTGAACTGAAGAAAGCTCAGAAAAGAAATGTGACGTCTACATAGGCGTCACCGTATTTACTACTGGTGCTTCATGACGCCCACATAGGCGTCACCGTAGTGAAAGGGTTAATCTCTTTCTGGACACCAGTCCAGCCAGTCTTTGTGGCTTATGATAAATGTTCCCACTGCTAAAATGGCTGCTCCACATCATCTCCAACTCAGAAATTATTCATCCAAAAAGGACATATTAAATTAACTCTGACCTGGAACTTGTCAGATATTGTTTAGACCATGTAGGTGTTCTCTTTGTCACTGATCTATTGAGAGAAGCCTTACAAAGAGAAACAGAAGAGTAATACTTACTACCAAACTGAAGCTGATCATAAGACTTGCCCCTAAAGACTCTGGGGCATTCCTCATGGACATTATTTTATAAATAGCCTGGTTTCAGTAGGTCTTGCTCGTAGTGCAACTGCACCAGTAAGCAGTGATACTTGCACTTCAGAAAAAAATTCTTGCAACCACTGGCTTTACTATTTTCTTGTTTCCAGTGCAGCTATACCTGTAAGTTTTGGAAATTGCACTTATATCTTTGTTGTTGCTTAACATTTTACCTTTCATATTACTTTCTAAATAAAACTTGCAAAAAAATCATGTTTTGAAAAATACTAGTAGTGAAATGATGTCTTGCACAATTGTACGACTTTCTCATCAGTGAATTATGGTTTCCTTTCATTTCAGTGGATAGCATGACATGGACACAACTGATAGGACTATACCCTCATCTGGTTGAAGTTGGAGGGGCCAGCAGCACTGGCTCTCCCCAGTTGTGGCGTTCCCTTAGAGAAGTACTCCTGCAGTATGCTCAACTCCTGCATCCTCCATCCTCTCCAGCAGGCGAGGTTTGTGATGCCACTGACACTACACACCTGAGCCTTGTGAATGGGACGTGAGAGAACCAGAAATTAGTGGTGGTATTGAATTTCTTACCTAGAACTTATACAGAAAGTGTGGAAAAAGCATATATTCATAGGAATTTTCTTTATTATTACTGTTTTAATTAGTGTCAATGTCATGTTGTCCCATTTTTAAGTACAGCTGTAAATTAGTAATTGTAAATGCAGTAATGGTTTGTTGATAATTACACATGACATTATTAATGTCATAATGTATCTTATTGTTCTTACATTAAGTGGGGAAGAGACCAAGATTGACATTGCTTTGTATTTTATGAATTATTTTACTAAATTTATGCATATGCTTACATTGTTTAAGTACCAATAATTTGTGCAAATGTGTGTGTGTGTGTGTGTGTGTGTGTGTGTGTGTGTGTGTGTGTGTGTGTGTGTGTGTGTGTGCATTTCTCATCTTGAAGTGCAGACAGAGTCTGGTTTTGACTGGAGTACAAATTATAATTGTTTACAATATTTGCAAAAGATTTGTTCTAACAGTTTTGTTGAAATATAGAAATATATTTTTTTTTCAGTTACTATTATTATTTGTTTTGGACATGATGTATTTGTATTATATATTAGTTATATGTTTGTAGGAACTCCAAATATTAATCCTGAATGATTATATAGGAAATGCCTTTTGCTTAAAGTTATATTTACAGTATTTTTATATATATATATATATATATATATATATATATATATATATATATATATATATATATATATATATATATATATATATATAGACACTACACACACACACACACACACACACACACACACACACACACACACACACACACACACACACACACACACACACACACACACATATATATATATATATATATATATATATATATATATATATATATATATATATATATATATATATATATATATATACACACACACACACACACACACACACACACACACACACACACACACACACACACACACACACACACACACACACACACAAGGTCTATTCAAAAGTATCTGACTTTAGATCAAAGCAAAAAAAAAAGAGGAATTTTTCTTTGTTAACTCAATGTACTTCAATGAGCACCTTTTGTTACTCAACAAACTTGATTTGTAGGTCCTTTTTATTACTTGTAACATTTCTGGATGTCTTCTAAGTGCACTTTCATGTTCAGCATTGTCTTCTCAATATGCATGTAAGGTAAGGAAACTGTTAGATATCATAAGGAGCTATGTCAGGAGTGTAAGTAATTTAGCAAACCTGTTTGATTTCCTATTTAGCAAAAAAAAAAAAATCCTGGATTAGGTGCAAAAAAATGTGTAAAAAAATGGGCTAGGATGGTGTTGTGAAGTAGCTCTGACTAGCACAGCTTAAGGATCTTGTGCAGAGTTGTATTGTTTGCAGCTGATCTAGGATTTCTTGTCCAAACACTGAATTTCTAGGTTCACCAGGTTGCTTCTCTTCCAGACATGGCTCCTTGTAATACTTGGCTCTCCTTTACCTTTTCTTTTCAAGATGTTGTTGATACGATCTTTACTCATGAGCCAGGGAGACTTCATGCAGAATGTGATGATGGCAGCTATTCCAAAGCATGACTTCCATAAATGTTTCTAGCAATGGATAGACCAACAGGCAAAGTGTGTGGAGTCAAAGAATCTTTGAAGTACATTAGAATTATACTCAGTAAGTGACCCACTTTTTGTGCCTTCTATTTAATGTTCAGTGCATTTTGAGCTGACCTCGTTTATGTACATATGATTTTATAAAAACAAATTATGTATTAACTCTGTTCTGGCAAACTATGGCTGTGGTTTGGAGTAGTGAGTAATTTTTAATCATTATTGATATGGATGTAAATATGCAATTACCTTACACTTCACCACCTGTCTTATTTATTATTACCTGTTTTCACAGAAGGTGTACAATAAATTTCTTTAATTCTTTATTATGCAAGACAAAACTAAAATTATTAAAAAATGTAAAAATGTAAACTAATTGTTAATCTGAATTTTGTTCCTGTGGCATGTTTGAATTTTTTTTAAAGAAAAGGAAAATTAATCCAGGATAATGATTGAGTGTTATGTGACCTTCCTATGCATTGTGTGGATGTTAATGCACAATCTGGGACCAAGTGATAACCTGCTCTTACAATAGGAATGAATGTTCCATTCCCACTGAAAGGTGTTTCAAAAGTGATATTTCACAAGCAATAGATAAATGTTATATCATCCATATATTTATCCATCATCCTTTTTATTTTTCTTACAATATCTTTTATTTTTTTCTGATTATGTTTTATTGATCTGCCTTTATTTTCTATTACACCTATTTTCTATCCTCAATAGAAAATACAGGTTTTCTGTAGTGTTCAAATAGAGCTTTTTCTGTGTATTTCCTCTGAGAAATAAAGGAAATGAAAATAAGAAAGAATGGTAAAAACAATGCAGTAATTCTTTGCAGTAATGGGCAATTAATTCTGAGGCAGGTATTTTACAATTCTGCCTTGTAATGCATAATGAAAAAGCATACAATGGGAAAAATTGAATTGTGTGTGCCTTTGATTCACAAGTTTGCTGAGATCCTGATCATCAGCTTTATCTTACCAGTGTGTGTGTATTCACCTAGTTGTATTCACCTAGTTGTAATTTTACAGGGCCTGGGTATCATACTCGTGTGGCCCCGTCTCCATATCTACACACATCCAACTTTCCTTTAAAACTATGCACACTCCTCGCTGACACCACCTCCTCACTGAAACTATTCCACACCTCCACACATCTCTGGGGGAAACTATATTTCTTCACATCCTTCAAGCATATTCCCTTGGCTATCTTTTTACTATGCGATCTCATAGTTCGATTTAAATTTTCTTTTCTCAACATCATTTGCTCATTATCCACTTTATCCAAACCGTTCAACAGTTTATAAACTTGTATTAAATCCTCTTTCTCTTCTTTGTTCCAAGGTAAGCAAATTCATTTCTTTTAATCTCTCTTCATAGGTCATTTCTGCCAGTTCTGGAACCATTTTTGTTGCCATTCTCTGCAATCTCTCCAACTTCCTTATATGCTTCTTTTTATAAGGGGACCAAACCACCCCGGCATATTCCAATCTTGGTCTAATTACCGTACTAATTAATTTCTTCATCATATCTTTATCCATATAATGAAAGGCTAATCCAATATTTCTAATCAAATATGTTTCTCCAAACATCTTGTCAATATGAGCCTCAAACTGCCCATGGTCTTGTATTATCACTCCCAAATCCTTTTCCTTTTCCACCTTTTTCAACACTACTTCTTCACCCATCTTATATGACCCTCTTGGCCGTCTTCCACTCTTCCCCATCTCCATTACATGACTTTTGCTCAGATTAAATAACATCTCCCACCTCTTGCTCTACTCCCAAATCCTATCCAGATCTGCCTGTAAAATTTCACAATCTTCTTCACTCCACACACCTACACAACTTCGCATCATCCACAAATAAATTAATATAACTTTTTACTCCCTCTGGCATATCATTACACTCAACCCTCGATTTGCCGGACTAAAAGGGGGGAAGGCTTGTCCGGGAATGGCAAATGTCCGGCAATGGAAAATGTCCGGGGGTCTACCCCCTTGCCGGACTTTACCCTATACAGGTTGAACCCCGCTTTAACGGCACGCGATTTACCGGAATCCCGTGTTTAACGGCAAAAATTTCCGGTGGGAACATAGTGTTGTCTTTAACGGCATTTCGGCACCTGCACCAGCTGTACCAGGAAGTTGGAAAATAAATCAGACGTTTTTGTTCAGAAAACAAAACTGAGGAGAAGAAAGAGACTTTGCACCAGATGTGGAAGACAAGAGAAAGAAAAATAAAAGAAAGGCAGGATCAGGAAGAATAGAAGTAACAGGAGGTGCCGAGGCAAAGGCAAAACCTCCGACGACCATCATCATCATCATCATCATCTCACCACGTGGGGCCGTAACACATGCCAATGCCAGTACTAGACGTGTATGTCCGCCCGCGCTGCCATCTATAGTGCCCGATTTGCGAACTTTGTCTGGCGCGGTAGTTTGAAATCGACTTGTCCCGGACTTTTTTTTTTTTTTTTTTTTTTTCCACAGACTCTTGTCCGGCAAATCCGAAATCCGGCAAATGGAGGTCCGGCAAATCGAGGGTTGAGTGTAATATAGACAAGGAAAAGTATTGGTGCCAGCACTGAACCTTGTGGGACTCCACTCTCCACCACCAACCAGTCCAACTTTGCATCCCTTATTACCGTTCTCATCTCCCTGCATCTCAAGTAGTTTTCCATCCACTTTAACACTTTTCCCTTCAGTCCTCCATAAATCTCTAATTTCCATAGCAGTCTCATGTAAGGTACCTTATCAAAAGCTTTTTTTAAATCCAAATATACACAGTCCATCCATCCCTCTCTCTCTTGTATTTTGTCAACCACTCTTGAATAAAAGCTCAGTAGATTTGTTACACATGACCTCCCTTTCCTAAAGCCAAATTGATGATCCGATAATAACTTATGATCCTCCAGGAACCATATCCAATATTTCTTTATCACCCTCTCACAAATCTTACCGACCACACTTGTTAAAGGCACAGGTTTATAGTTAAGAGGCTCTTCCTTACTGCCTCCCTTATAAATGGGCACCACTTCACCTCTTTTCCACTCTACCGGTACTTTCCCGGTTTCTAATGAGCACCTTATAATATCATATAATGGATCTATCAATTCTTCTTTACATTCCTTCAATAATTTGCCTGAAACTTCATCTGGTCCCATCGCTTTATCATCTTTAAGTTCCCCCAACATTTTATATAACTCCTTTTTAGGTATCTTAATGTCATCCATGTGCACATTTCCTTCTACATTTTGAGGCTTTACAAACATTGTTTCTTTAGTAAATACTTGTTGAAACCTATTATTTAGCAATTCCACGATATTCTTAGGGTCATCTACTATCCCTTGCTCTCCTTTTAATCTTTCAATGGACTCTCTCTTTTTAAGTTAACCATTTATGAACCTGTAAAATAATTTTGGATGTTCCTTACTCTTGTCTACAATATCTTTTTCAAATTTTCTTTCCTCTTCCCTCCTTACCCTCACATACTCATTTCTCGCCACTCTATAATTCTCCTTATTTAGTATATTTTTGCTCTTTTTCCAACTTTTCCAAGCCACATCTCTTTTCTTTAGCCTTAACACAAGTTGCATTAAACCAATCCTTTCTTCCTTCCTCTCTCGGTTTATACTTTGGTACAAATTTCATAATTCCTTCTTTATAATATTTCATAAAATCTTTTTTTTTTTTTTTTTTTTTTTTTTTTTGCACTTCTCTGACTTGTAACATCTCCCAATCTAATGTTCTAAAATAATTTTTCAAATATTCTGTGTCCATCTTTCTATAATTCAATCTACCACTCCTGTGTCTCATCTCTCCTTCACTGTGTTATTGCCATCTAACTAAATTCATCTGTGCTGTATACCTCTCACCTAATTCCTCTGACTATGTAAAATTCTTTGACTATTTGACTTCCAAGGTGGAGCACATCTTATCTCACTTTCCTTTTGCTGAGATCTCCATTTTAGGGGATTTCAATGTTCACCACCAGCTTTGGCTTTCATCTTCTTTCACTGACCAACCTGGTGAACAAACCTTCAACTTTGCTATCCTTCATGACCTAGAGCAGCTAGTGAAGTTCCCTACCCGTATTCCTGACCGCCTTGGAGACACGCCCAACATTCTTGATCTTTTCCTAACCTCCAACCCTTCTGCTTACTCTGTTAAACTTTCCTCTCCGTTGGGCTCCTCCGACCACAATCTAATTTCCGTTACCAGTTCTATCACTCCAGTGCAGCCTCAGGACCCGCCTAAGCGGAGGTGCTTCTGGCATTTTAACTCTGCTAAGTGGAAGGAACTAAGGCAGTACTATTCTGATTTCCTTGGGATGATTATTGTTTTCATGTCAGAGATCCTTCTCTTTGTGCCGAGCGCATAACAGAGGTGATTATCTCTGGCATGGAGCTATACATTCCTCATACTTTCTCTAACCCTAAAGCTAAAAGCCTTGGTTTAACTCTGCTTGTTCTCGTGCTGTCAATGATAGAGAGGCGGCTCACAAACGGTTCCGTAGCCATCCAACTGCTGAAACTCATGCCCTATATATTTCTGCCCGTAATCATGCCAAATCTATTCTCCAACTTACTAAAACTCTTTCATCAATAGAAAATGTCAAAGTCTTTCCAATTCTAACTCCTCTCGAGATTTCTGGCATCTAGCCAATAATATCTCTAACAACTTTACTTCTTCGTCTTTCCCTCCTTTACTTCATCCAGATGGCTCTACAGCTGTCTCTTCTTTTCTAAAGCTGAACTCTTCGCTCAAACCTTTGCTACCAACTCAACTTTGGATGATTCTGGGCATATTCCTCCTACTCCTCCACCCTCTGACTACTTCATCCCTAAAATTAAAATTCTTTATAAAGACGTTTTCCTGGCCCTCTCTGGCCTTGATTCTCGGAAGGCTTACGGTCCGGATGGAGTCCCTCCTGTTGTTCTCAAAACTGTGCTTCCGAACTCGCTCACTGCCTGGTCAAACTCTTTCATCTGTGTCTCTACTTCTATTTATCCTTCTTGCTGGAAGTTTGCTCACATTCAACCTGTCCCTAAAAAAGGTGACCACTCCAATCCTTCTAACTACCGCCCTATAGCTTTGATTTCCTGCCTTTCTAAAGCCTTTGAGTCTATCCTTAATAGGAAGATAATGAGGCATCTATCAGCTCACAACCTTCTCTCTGATTGCCAGTATGGTTTCCGTAAAGGCAGATCTACTGGTGATCTTCTTACTTTCCTAACTGAATCTCAAAAACTCAATTTCTACAACTATCTACTCGACATAACCTTCCAGACAACTATCCTCTCTTCTTCAATAACACTCAACTTCCCCTCTCCTCTACATTAAACACACTCGGTCTATCCTTCACTAAAAATCTAAACTGGAAATTTCACATCTCTACTCTTGCTAAATCAGCTTCCAAGAAGTTAGGTGTCCTATGGCGTCTTCGTCCATTTTCTCTCCTCCCAGCTGCTTGCTCTGTACAAGGGCCTTATCCGCCCGTGTATGGAGTATGGCTCTCATGTCTGGGGATCCACACACAGCTTTACTAAACAAGGTGGAATCTAAAGCTTTTCGTCTTATCAACTCTTCTCCTCTAACTGACTGTCTTGATTCTTTAAGTCACCGCCGCAATGTTGCATCTTTATCTGTCTTCTACCGCTGTTTTCATGCTGTCTGCTCTTCTGAACTTGCTAACTGCATGCCTTCCCCCTCCTGCGGCCTCGCTGCACAAGACTCTCTACTTCTTCTCATCCCTATTCTGTCCATCTTCCTAATGCAAGAGTTAACCAGTATCTTCACTCCTTCATTCCCTACACTGGTAAACTCTGGAACTCTCTACCTGTGTCTGTATTTCCACCTGCCTATGACTTAAACTCTTTCAAAAGAGGAGTGTCAAGACACCTCTTACGTTAACTGGACCCTCCTTTTAGATTTTTTTTGTTTTTTCTCTTTCTACTTTCTTCTTAACAGGGCCTGGCAACCAGCGGGATTTTTTTTTCCAACACTTTGTTTGCCCTTGGCCAGTGCCCTTGTAATGTAAAAAAAAAAAAAAAAAAAAAAAAAAATCTACATTTCCATAACCACATGATCACTCTTCCCCAATGGACATATATTGTATATCCCCAGATAGGTACACTTCTCGTGTTAACACCAAATCCAGTCTAGCCGGTTCATCATCTTCTCTATATCTAGTATTTTCTTTCACCCTCTGTTCCATCATATTTTCCATGATTAGATTAAGGAATCTCTCTCCCCATGCTTCCTCTCCAACACCACTTACTAGATTTTCCCAATCCACTTCTTTACAATTAAAATCTCCTACTAGTATTACCTTTCTTTTTCCAGTTAATACACTTTCCAAACTGTGTAAAGTATCCTTGATCATATTGTTGTATTCCCTTAATGTCCAGAATTTGTTTTTGGAGGTACATAGGTCACCATGATTATTAATTCTTTTCCATCACTTTTTAACCTTATGCTTATCACTTCTGCATTGTTGTTCCCATACCAAACCTTATCCACATTTATCTCCTTCTTCGTCATAATCATAACTCCTCCTCCACCTTTACCCTCTCTATCCTTTCTCCATATATTATATTTATTATACAAATTTACCTTTGTTTTTCATGTAATTTTGTCTCAGTCAAACACACTATATCAGGCTTCTCCACCATCACATAGTCTTGCAATTCTAATCTACTTGACAGTATCCCATCTATATTAGTATACATTACGGTCCACCTACTGCTCCCTCTAGGGGTTCCTCCGTATTCCTTCTTTCCACATACCATTTTCTGACTCTCTCCTATAACTCTCCAAAAAAACTTTTCTTTTCCTCTTCAGACCGTTCATCATTTTTCCTTCTCGCCTCTTCCAACAATTCCTTATATCTTCTCTCTTCCTCATTTCCATTTTTTCTTACGTACACCTCTTTACAACCTTCTACCTCTCTTAATTTTGATGTTCTATATAAAATGTCCTCCGCAGATTGTTGTGACTTCAGTACTACTTTAATCGGTCTCCTTACTCCCTCCTTATACGGACCCAGTCTATGGATCTCTTCCACTTCTTCTTGTAGGTCTTTTTTTTCATCATCATTTAGATTTTTAAACAGATCTCTTACCGTTTTTAATTCTTCTTTAATTCTCTTAGGCTTATATGTTATATTTTGTTCTTTCATCCCAAATATTAACACACACTTCTTCTTTTCTGCTATTTCTCTTATCAATGTTTCCTTATTCTTCATAACATTAACCAGTTCCTTAGACCTTTCTTTTTTGTCTTCATTCAACTGATCTTTAATTATTTCTTGTAATCCAACCATCTCAGCTTCCCTCGACTCAGTCCATTGTGTTTTCTTCAGTTCCCACTCCCTTTTAAACCTTTCACTTTGCTCACTGATCATTTCCTTAAAGTCATCTTTCTCCTTTACGATTTTCTCCATTTTCTCCTCCAACCATCTCTTATATTTTTCAACCTCCACTCTCAAGTGTGCATTCTCATCCACCAATCGTTTTTCATTTTCCTCCAGTCTCTTGACTCTTTCCTTCAAAGTCTTGCGGAATTCTCTATCCTGCTGTGTGTGTTTCACTGTTTGATCTGCTGCAGTCTCTGACGAGACAGCCAGACGTTACCCTACGGAATGAGCTCAGAGCTCATTATTTCCAATCTTCGGATAGGCCTGAGACCAGGCACACACCACACAGCGGGACAACAAGGTCACAACTCCTCGATTTACATCCCGTACCTACTCACTGCTAGGTGAACAGGGGCTACACGTGAAAGGAGACACACCCAAATATCTCCACCCGGCCGGGGAATCGAACCCCGGTCCTCTGGCTTGTGAAGCCAGCGCTCTAACCACTGAGCTACCGGGTGTGTGTGTGTGTGTGTGTGTGTGTGTGTGTGTGTGTGTGTGTGTGTGTGTGTGTGTGTGTGTGTGTGTGTGTGTGTGTGTTATCATTCTTTATGTCTATTTTTCTTACTCTGCAGAGTAGACTACACTTTTTACTCAAAGTAAAAATTTCTCCTACTGTAACTAAGTAACAAACACTTATTTTCTTATGGTAAGGAACATGGACTGAATTCACCTTGACTTGCCAAAACATAGTTTCAAGACACATGGGGAGGGAAATATAGGTCACCAGGTTTAAAAATGGCCTTTGCATCATATGATGCAAGTCTCAGTGATATGCTGTTCATCATATGACTAGATCACAGTTTATGGGTGAATAAAAACCAACTGGCACCCTCAGCTTGAGAGACTGGCAGGTAACATGTTGCCACTCAGATGGCAACAATGCTACATTTACTTATGGTAAGATTGGACCTCTAACTGGTGATACTAAAGGCCATGGACAGTACCATCATATGCGAGGTCTAATGGATCCACCTTCGCCATCTCCCACTCTACGCCCAGGTTTAGTCTGATCGATCAGAATTAAGCTCTCAGAGTGATGCTGAGTTAACTTCTTAACATACTGCACAGATTTTGAGGAGGAGGAAGAACTTGTAATAAAAAGCATGAAAAAAAATTAGTTACACTTTACCTTATATGAAAATTAATGATTTCAAAAATTTGTAAATTTTAGAAAGCCTAAATGAAAACATGACCATTGATTTGTTTAGTCTATCTCAGAGAATCAAAAGTTAAAAGGAAAAGTTTAATGAAAAAATTAGTTACAGTTTACCTTACTCTTAACAAGGAATTTCAGAAAGTTTTCATCAAAGAGTATAGGAACAATAGTGCCAGTAATGAAAAGAAATGTTCCGGGAAGTCTCCAAATTAAAGTTCTCCTCACCATCAAAGAAGTGAAAAATATGTTTAGAAGCCTCAGGGCAGATTTGGCACCAGGACCTAATGGAATCCATCCTTCAGTGCTCAAGTAATGTGCAACTGAGCTGGCACATCCACTCTGGCTGATAGATAGGGCTTCAATTTGCACTGAGAAGCTGCACAAGACCTGTCTAAAGCCAATGTATGCCTCATTTTCAAGGATGGGTATACGACCAAGCCCATGAGCTGACAACATATACAGTAATGAAAAGTTACTGAGAAGAGACAAAGACCACTTGCTCAAGACCTATCTACACAGATTTAGAGTTAAAAAAATCTTACCTGATACAGTTACATAAGAGCATAAAAATATCAGAAAATGAGGGAAACTGCAAGAGGTTGCCACGCCTACACATGAAAGTTCTCGTATGAGCAAAGCTACTTAATTCTACCTATCATCTCCATCTATAGATCTGTCCAACCTTTTAAATCTTATTGATTCCGCACCAACAACATGATTACTGAGTCTGTTCCATTCATCAACCACTGTTAGAGAACCCGTTTCTTTCTTGAAACTTGAATTTCTCAAGCTTAAACCCATAGTTTCTGGTTCTAACCTAGCTACTGATCCTAAGAACTTTGCTCATGTCCCTTTTGTTATAAGCCCTATAATGCTTCAATACTTCTATCAAGTCCCCTCTTAACCTGTCTTTCTATAAGGAATGCAAATTTAGTTTCTTTAATCTTGCTTTGTAGGAAATACCTGCAATATCCCTCCTCTCTTGTATCTTTTAGATATGTATTCTTCTTTGCACTAATTCTAATAGACCTATATCCTTCCTATAATGTGGAGACCAGAACTGCACTGCATAATCTAGATGTGGTCTAACCAGCGCCAAATATGATTTTAGAAGGCATGACTTTCCTTCATAAAGCCATGCTGAGAGTGGTTTATCAAGTTGTGTTTGTTTAGATGCTCCTTTATGTTCCTTGCTATTATTGACTCCATTAATTTACCTACCAATGAAGTAAAGCTGACAGGTCTATAATTATAAATGCTAGGGTTTTATCTCCTTTCTTAAATATGGGTACAACATTAGCTTGCCTCCACATTATCAGTACCTCACCTGACTCTACTTACATTCTAAAGGCTGATGCTAACAGCTCACTTTACATTCCTTAAACATTCTTGGGTATATTTCATCAGGTTCTGATGACTTGAATTTTTTAGTCAATCTATCTCATGTTCTACTGTCTCCTTAGTTATGTAAATATGTCAGCTTCTCACTCTTGAGTATTCTCTAAAATACTGTTCACTATCTAGAATTCCCAACATGTTTTCCTGAGTGAAAACAGTCAAGAAATACTCGTTCATAATTTTACTAATCTACTCCCCAGAACTAACCAGCTCCCCATTAGCTGCCCTCAGAGTTGTTGCAATGGGGTAGGCAACATAGGCATTTGCCTAGGGACCCTGGGGGCCCCAACGGATGGCTGATAGTGCATATGGACTATGGATATAAGACCAAGGTGTTGCAGTTCTTCCTTTCCACTTCAATTCCTTTTTTTTTTTTTTTTTTTTTTTTTTTTAGTTCAGTTGCATTTTAGCATATTTAATTTTCTTTACATTTCGGTTATGTTTGTTTTTCTGTCATTCATATAGTGTGTGTAAAGTTTGCATTGAGTTTGTTATTTATGATATTTATCATTTATTTTATATGTTAATTCTTTAATAAAATATTTATTTACTGATCCGTTGTCCTGAACTTCATTCATCATCATTCTAGGCCAGGGGCCCCCATGGTCCTTCTTGCCTAGGGCCCCCAGGGGGTATAGGAATGCCCCTGGCTGCCCTTAAATGACCTATTTGTTCTCTAGTTTTCATCTTACATGAAAAATCTTTGCATCCGTCTTTGCCTGGTTGGCTACCTTCACCTCATAATTGCGTTTAGCTTTCCTAGTTAACCTTTTAACTGTTCTACCTAATTTGTTACATTATGGCCTTAAAACCTCATCTCCTGCCTTTAATTTATAATTTCCTATATATACTCCTCTTCTGTCCTTTGTAGTGTTTTAATCTATGTCATCAATTAGGGTCATTTGTGATCTTATTGTTCTACATGGACTTGTGGTAAAATTCGTATGGAATAAGACAAGTATAGTGTTTGGTTTTACTGGTTTTACATGGCTGCAATGTGGTGGATGATGGGGACAACGTTGATGTATAGCTTGCTTGTTGAGGTATTTTATACCATTCCTCATAGCTGATTACTAATGATATTTGCTCTTGGAGTGAGCATATATCAAACGGGTATATATATAGTGCTTCTGAGAAACACGAAATCAACATTCACTGAGATAAGAAGGAAGATGTGACCTGCCGAGTTTGAATTGGTCTGAGGATACTATTACAAGTACCTACCTGTAATCTTGGTTGGAATGTCCGCCTCTAGATAGAGAAGTGAGAACAAGCGAAAGCGAGACGCTTATTGCTACTCTGTGTCTCCTCCAGCTGCAGCCGCCTGACACCCGTGACCCGTGTAACTGACTGGGCCGGATTCGAAGTGGGCTCATTCAGGTTCAGCCGGGAGTTCGGAACTGTTCAGTCCCAGATCTTTGCTGGTTCACTCATTAAGGTGGATTGTCAAACAAATTGACAATAATACCCAACACCCTTAAATCATAATCTTGTTGGAATATAATTCCGATAGGATGAAGAAAGTAAGATGACCCCAGACTAAGAAGGAACGCTTCAGGGAATGTATAGTTTCAAAACACGTCAGAGAATGCAGTTCCAACAACTCAAACTCATATCATACACAGAGAATGGTAGTCGCGGGTTACTTTTACTTATGCGAAATTATGAATTGACATAAAGGAAAGCAATAAATTTGATTGCCTAAATTTTTCGAGGGAGTCCGAAGGAAAGGCGAGCACTTGGACAGTGTTTTTCCCACGTTGAAGATATAGTATATAAAATAAAATCAGTAAAACCAAAATCACCATACCTGTCTTATCCCACACCAGTGTCACCATAAGTCCTTTCGTGCTCTCAACAACCATTGCTCTCTTGTGTACTAACCAACAGAAGCACCAAAATTATCACCAACGCTATGAACACAGCCGTTACTGTGACGGCCCCGTCACCTCAGGCATACTGGCGCGGCGGCGCCTTGCAACATGCAGCCCGCGTTACTACCACTAACGCCACCACAAAGGAATGAATATCCAGTCTGTCTGTCTGTTAGATTGCCACTCTGTGGAGTGGTGCGGGCCTTTCAGCCTGATGGCGGCCCACAGGTGGGTGGGAATATCCAAGATAGAATTCTTGATATAGAATCCCTGGCCACCACCAGCAATTGGTGTAGAATATACTTATTAGTTATTAACTACTTATGTATAATATTGATGGCTGACTACCAGACGTGGATTCTACAGTGCATGTGGTCATGATGTTAAAGCAGTGGTACACAAGACACGTGGTGAAGGCGAGGAACACTCACTCTGGATGCTCCTTTCGTCGCAGGCGTCTGCGCAAACCCGCAATGCCCATTTACCAATGTTCCAATCCCTTTTGTGTTTCAGATTTATACATGAAATAAAGAACGAAAAATACTATTTCTGCATGCATATATAGCGTACATACATATATAGATACTTTTTTTTTCAGTTCACCATAATGTATATCTTGATCTGAACAATACTCTCTACGAGTTTCCTTCAATAGATCTAGGTCTAGGATCTGTAGGAAGCAAGGAGGTTGAATAACTGAAGGCGGCATGACGTCACAAAAGTGATGCCAGAGCGCTATTGGTCCGCTGCTTGCCCCTAAAAACCCCCCACACCATTACTCCCAATGAAATACCACGATTTAACAGCCAACCATTGAAAATACACTGCAACGCACGAGTTACGCTCCTTATTTTTCGTCATGTCCATGTTTCGAGGCTGCCTACCATATTATGTGACCTCAGAAGACTCGTAATAGTCGTGGCATACCGTGCCACGAAGATTTAGACGGTAAATCATAAACATACAAATTAGATAATGCAGTTTTTCAGCTTTGCTGGGAATCTGTCTTGGGGAAACGTATGGCTGAAACCATATATATATATATATATATATATATATATATATATATATATATATATATATATATATATATATATATATATATATATATATATATATATATATATATATATATATATATATATATATATATATATATATATATATATATATATATATATATATATATATATATATATATATATATATATATATATATATATATATATATATATATATATATATATATATATATATATATATATATATATATATATATATATATATATATATATATATATATATATATATATATATATATATATATATATATATATATATATATATATATATATATATATATATATATATATATATATATATATATATATATATATATATATATATATATATATATATATATATATATATATATATATATATATATATATATATATATATATATATATATATATATATATATATATATATATATATATATATATATATATATATATATATATATATATATAAGTACTGTATATATACATGTGCATCTAAATGAAGGATGAATAAACTATAGTAAGTGAAAGTTGTCCTGAAGGTTGATTTTCCTTGTTATAGCAATTACTTAACACATGTCAAGGTTCTCTCTCTCTCTCTCTCTCTCTCTCTCTCTCTCTCTCTCTCTCTCTCTCTCTCTCTATCTATATATATATATATATATATATATATATATATATATATATATATATATATATATATATATATATATATATATATATATATATATATATATATATAGCTTTCATTTAGAATGCTGTGAATTTTACCTCACTGTTTGTTCTTTGTCATGTAATAAACGAAAAAGAGCAATCTTTTTGCCATAATTTCTCCCGGAAAAGGCCTGCTGTATTTCTTTCAATATTGTAGCTTTCGTATTAACACCGTTAATAACTGATCTACATGACATATTTAGGAAACTATAATATTTGGTTTACATAAAGGCGGGTTCACACATATCAATTTTCGACTGAAATTGCAAGTTGGTAGAGTTTCCGATTGAATATCGGTGCGACTGGAAAAGCCAGTCGTAAAACAAGACCAACATGTTGGTCTTGTTCAGTCGATTTGCGACTTTGTTTACGTTGTGACGTCACGGAGAAAGGTTCAAAATGTGGTGTCGATGTGAAGAGGATTTTGGACTTGGTGAAGGAAAAAGAGCACCTCTTGGGACCATAAAAGTGAATTCTACAGTGAAAAGAAAAAAAAAGCCTACGTAAATCGGCGTTCGATGAGATAGCTGCCACTCTCTGATGACTGCTTCCCTCTATGCAGGGTGTTGTTGGAGGTGAGGATTGAATATTTGTGATGATTTAATTTGATCGCAATCGTCGTCACAAGAGGAAGACATCTTGTTGAGTAGCCGTTTGTTTACATTCACTTACTGATAACTAGCCGATACTTCCAAGTCGCTATGTGTGAACGTGTTTTGACTAGAAGGGCTCAGTCGATACTTCTAACGACCTGCATTTTCAGTCGCATATTGACACGTGTGAATACGCCTTAAGTTGCGATCGTAAGCTCCGCCCACAGCCTCATAAGCTTCGCCCACTGGCTTCATTATTTTAGTACGGCAGGATAAGCGCGTGCCGCCTTCCCTCTAACCTCCGTGGGGGGAATGCGGAGGTTATGGCTGGGGAAGACGAAATACCGGGGAAGGGGCACGAAGAGAGTGGGAGATGTCGCAGTTTTTACTACTATCTTCACATGAAAAGTTACTTACTTTACCGTTCACAAGATTCCCACTATTATCTTCGGGGAGACGAGACTCCTTTCCCCAAACATTGCATAATACTCTCTTTCTTCCCCTTGCCCCACTCTCTCCCACATCCCTCCCCCAATATTCCTTTCAATAAGTTCCACAAAACCAAATATAGAATTCATAGGAAAACCATGTGGTAAACCTTCAACAAACGAAAGCAATGTTAAAGGTGAAATAAACCGTTATACCAACGGAATACAGTTGCACATTAGAGATTTTGGGTTAAATCTCCTAGTTGTCACGGAACTATCTAACTACCACGTAACACTTTTCAAACAATCACCTTTTAATTTTCATAACACAGTCAACACCACGCGGAGTACCCTTGTCCCCAACAGGTTATCACGGTCGCTCATGTGCAAGGCTTCCCAACAAAGCAGTGGAAAAGGGCCCATACACGTTCAAAAAAAGCGTCAAAATTTTGCATCAGAATTTTGATATAAAAATTTTGATGCAAAATTTGAGTGTGTGTAGGACGTTTTGATGTCAAAAAAAGATTTGAAGCAAAATTTTGATTGATCAAATCCGTTTGATATTTTTTGACGAGTCGTCAAATTTGTGATGCGTGTGTGGGCTCCTGTCAAAATTTTGATCAAACTGTTTAGTTCGCAGGTGACTGACGAGGAGACAGGATCGCCATGTCTGCGAAGGAGGCCGAAAATAAATTTTTGATTGAAGTTTTAGGAGTGTATCGGACTTTGCCAGCCTTGTGGAGAATTAAGTCGGATAATTATAGCAATCGTGCTAAGAAAGCCGAGGCCTATGACATTCTACTGCAGAAATATCGTGAGCATTTTACTTCCGCCATAGTAGAAGATCTGAAGAAAAAAATAAATAATCTGCAAACAAATTGACATGTCTGTAGGTTTCCCGTTTTAAAAACCAGTCTCTTGACCATTTCCAACGTTTACCAGGAGGTTTATCAGAGTCCAATGCGAACACTAGTGCTATGGCCACTGATGCATCCATGTCGAAGATTTTGACTATACTAAATTTTGATGGGAAAAACGCCTAAACGTGTGTGGGCAATTATGCATCAAAATTTTGTATCAAAGTTACACGTCAAAATTTTGATGCAAAATTTTGACGCTTTTTTTGAACGTGTATGGCCACCTGAAGTTATGGAAACCAAATCTCCGCTATTGCAAGGCACCTGAGTCTTGCAGGACTTCACCAAACTAGTAAATTCGTATGCATATCTATATGGTGAAAAAAAAAAAAAAACACGAATGTTGCTGAAACTAAACAGTATCTTATTTTTTAAAGGAAACTCCAGCTTTTTCTTTTTTTACTCAGGTAAAGTTTGCACTTTGTCATAGTTCCAGTTTCTCTCTAAAGTTAGTCTTTGATACTCACGGCACTTCACATTCGCAGTAATAAAATGGCGAACTTTTAGTAAATTCACCGCGGTTTTATTGTCCAAAGACAATGTCATTCTTTCCAAGAAAAGGTTAACATCGCTACTCGTAGACAGACAAGACGATGTACAACTTCAAGCCTGGTTTGACCACAAAGCCCACTTCAATTCCACATTAAATTATATGATTGGTAAAATTTCTATTTCATCACGCAGGTACACTTCAAACAATGGTCCAAAACTCAAACAAATCCTGCTCTGGACAACACAGATCGAAGCATAACTCGAAGCTTCCGTGGCTGCAAAACAACAAAGTGATTCGTGCTTTTAAAAACTAATATCAGCTGCTACAAATATGACTATTATTGTATACTTGCAATAACTATTCAGAAATTCTTGAGATATAGCTGTACTGATGACTAATGACTGCAGGTAGAGAGTTATGAACGAACATTGGCTAAGAGGTAGGCAGAAACTGTGTAATTTACAAACCAACTCCAAAGGTCAGTGTGCTGATGATTACATGCCATATGACTCTGACAGTCTGTTTGTTTAATCAACATTACGTGATGCACAGGTAAATAAATCATGATTTATGCTCAAAACTTTTATTAGTCGTGTTATTTTGCCCAAAGTTAGCAAAACGGTAAAACTATAAATAAAACACACGCTCCCAAGTACCTGGAAAGAAACAGAGTCCACCTGTAGCAGCTCAGGTGAGACACATTTGCTACGAGCGGGGAGGATTGGGGCAGGGGAGGGGAAGCCCCGCCCCCCATGCCCCTTACACACACACACACACACACACACACACACACACACACACACACACACATGGAGTAAAATAGCATATAATGCAACATCGCCCTCTCTCTCTCTCTCTCACACACACACACACACACACACACCTGCAGGCACGTACGCGCGGAGCGCGGGCTCGTGCTAGCACACACACACACACACACCTGCAGGCACGTACGCGCGGAGCGCGGGCTCGTGCTAGCGCACACACACACACACACACACACACACACACACACACACACACACACACACACACACGCAGACACGTACGCGCAGAGCGCGGGAGCGTGCTAGCACACACGCGCACATGCGCGCGCGCGCGTATATACACACACATACACACACACACGAAAACGGCTTGAGCCCATGGTTTAAAATTTCTCATTAAAAGTTGGAAATTACTTGGCTTAGACAGTCGTATTTAAATAATAACAGACTGAAGAGATAATACAAAAGGTGGAAACAATCCTGGTGGTGGCGGGTCTCCTCCCGGGGCGGCGCGGGGCGGCCAGCCTGGGGCAGGGAAGGGCTGGCCCCCCGCCGGTGTAGGGCGTGGGGCACGCCTGCCCGAACCTTGGCTACTTACCAAGAATACTGAGCTGAAAACATGCCATGCCCACAATCCCTCCTGCCTGCCTGGCTGCTGACCACGCTCCGCTAGCCTCCTCCTAGGGCACAGAGGGCGGCGGAGGACAGCAGCCAGTCAGTACCAGGCTCTCTGTCACCCAATAGCAACTTTGCTTCTTAACCAAATATCGACGAGTTCGTGGCGTGTTATGTAAGACTTAATAGCTCCGTATTCTAGATTATCACTTGACGGTTATCTTCTCATATTCATATATAAACTGGATAATCACCTGCCAATTCCCTACATTTTTGCTAGCCCACACCTGCTGGACCAAGATGGTGGCGGAGAAGGTGGAGATGAGACGTTCTGTAAGTGTCATGTAGAATACGGTGGGTGGGAGGAGAGACTGAGGGAGACGAGAGGAAATCTGCGTCCATTAGCATATAGGGAGGGATCACTCGGAAACCGTCCATCGAGAAACACTCAGCCAAAAAAAGTAAAGGGCAAGGGAAGGCAACGACTTTAAGTAGCATCCTGCAGGTCAGACAGAGACCAGGCGGGTATAGTAATGAGATAAAGAGGAAGAGGCTCGTCAAACTGATAAGGCTGATACATGCAGGTACTCCTCCGTGAACACGACTGCGGTTCTGTACTCAAATAGCGATATCAGTCGTCGGTATCACGCATGAATATCGTTATACAATGATACGGTTCACAGATAGATGCCTGGATGACGAGGGTGGAGGGGAGATAAGTATCGCTAAGCCCCTGAGGACGACGGGGAGGGAGGAGGGAGGAGAAAGTCTTGCCAGGCTGTTAAAGTAGGAGGAGGAGGAGGAGGAGGAGGAGGAGGAGGAGGAGGAGGAGGAGGAGGAGGAGGAGGAGGAGGAGGATAAATACATGGTAATCAGGCCCTTGGAAAGAGAAAAAAAAAAAAAAAAAAAAAAAAAAAAAAAGAGGTGCTAGGATGAAAGAAAGGCTCGCCAGGCCCTCCGACTGCAGCGCCAACCGACCAACACAAGCTAAGGTGGCGGGCGGGTGGAGGAGGCAGGAATTGACTGGGTATTTATTACAAGGTGAAGACGAAAAGAAATGTGTACTTAAAAAAAACATGCAACAGTTACAACGGTAGTAGTAGTAGTAGTAGTAGTAGTAGTAGTAGTAGTAGTAGTAGTAGTAGTAGTAGTAGTAGTAGTAGTAGTAGTAGTAGCAGCAGCAGCAGCAGCAACAACAGTAGTAATAATGGTTTTAATGGTACTAGTAGTAGTAGTGGTGATTGGTGGTATATTTAAGTATTAACAAGTGACTAAAGAGAGAGAGAGAGAGAGAGAGAGAGAGAGAGAGAGAGAGAGAGAGAGAGAGAGAGAGAGAGAGAGAGAGAGAGAGAGAGAGAGAGAGAGAGAGAGAGAGAGAGAGAGAGAGAGAGAGAGAGAGAGAGAGAGAGAGAGAATCATCATCAGCGTTAGAGAAGAGGGAAGTAATAAACCGAAAAGGATAAGGAAACACAGGAAGGGGAGGAGAGAAAAACTGTATTCATAATTCAGAGACAATACTGAGTGTCTGCCAGGAGGAGGAACAGGTGGAAGAAGAGATGGCCATGGAGGTGGTGGTGGTGGTGAGAGGAGGAGGAGGAGGAGGAGGAGGAGGAGGAGGAGGAGGAGGAGGAGGAGGAGGAGGAGGAGGAGGAGGTGAGATCATCTGGGCTTGAGGCGTGAAAGTGGAAGTAAGTGACTGAGCACTGCATTGAGGATCCAGAGGGTGCGGAAGAAAACAACAATTACCAACAAATGAATCGGAGAGGAGAAAAATGCAAGTGAGAGGAATCACTGGGAAATTGCATAAAATGATGAGAAGTTATGGAATTTGGGAATCGAGTGGATTATGAATTAACAAACTATAAGCAAGTGAGGGAGGGAAATTGTATCGCATAACTAACTGATATAATTTATTACTATGGATAAAAATATATACGAGAGGAAAGATTAAGCTTCAGGTGGTGAGGGGAGGGGAGGGGATGGCGGGAGGGAAGGTGTGGACCACGCTCTGGACTACAAGGGCCATCTCAGTTTTGGACACTAGAAGGGGAAGGTAATCTATGGAGCAAACTTCCACACATGATTAAAACTATTCTGTAATATTATTTAAAGCACTTAGTCAAAATCACAAGCATTGTGATGGTGGCGGCCGACCTGAGCCAGGTGGCGGCCAGAGAAGTGTTACATGTACTGGTACTGTGGCTGGTACAAAACTGCTCTCAAGGCAATCAAGTGACGAGAGTCCTTATTGATGGGAAGTCCAGAAGTGTTGAGGTGCACTGAGGTGGTGGGTCGGCGGGGCCCATCCTAGTTGAGACCCCGTGCCCCTTGGTGCCCATCGCAATCGCTGTCGACGCCCACGCTTACCCCTTAGAGCGGGATAAGGCGGGGCCTGAGGGGCACTCAGCGTCCCGAGAACGTATCAGGACGACCACCATCGTCTGCACTGCGACGAGTCGATGATGTCTTTGAGCCTCTGAGCTTGACGCAACACAGCAAACTTGCAGCACGAGCAGTTAGTGTCCTATCCAGGCCGCAGACAGACAAAAAAGAGAGCACCCAATGAAAAAGCCTCACACTCTGCTTGATAGCAACATTGCAGGTTGCAAATGTCGTTGAACGTTCTGCACGAGTTGACAATGGGCGTGTAGTGTTGGGCTGTGGCTGCTGCAGGCACAGGGAGTGCTTGATCCCTTGGTGAGGGCGGGAGGACTCCAGTGGCTCCCTGGGGGTAGCGATGAGGTGGGATAGGGGTGTTGGGCCAGGGTTCCCCACTACCCGAAGCTGTCGAGGCTAGCCATGGAGCCGCGGCGGGTGAGCGTGGGCAGAGACACCAGGGAGGACGTGCCGAACAGCTTGTACCATCCAATCACAATATTAGATAGGTCAAGGTCATCCAGCATTATCTGTGCCAGTCCCATGAACACTTTCCTGCCTTCCATTCTCCCGTAGTCGCCCCACACCGTTACCTGAGGGGGCACACTGCGTTGTACACACCTGCACGCGCATACACACGCATGCGCGCACGCATGCGCGCATGCGCGCGCGTGCACACACACACACACACACACACACACACACACACACACACACACACACACACACACACTTTAAGAAGCGTGCTCCTAATCTCTCTCTCTCTCTCTCTCTCTCTCTCTCTCTCTCTCTCTCTCTCTCTCTCTCTCTCTCTCTCTCTCTCACACACACACACACACACACACACACACACACACACACACACACACACACACGTGCTCCTAAGCGTGCTCTCTCTCTCTCTCTCTCTCTCTCTCTCTCTCTCTCTCTCTCTCTCTCTCTCTCTCTCTCTCTCTCTCTCTCTCACACACACACACACACACACACACACACACACACACACACACACACACACACACAGCCTTCCATCTCTCTCTCCCTAGAGTTGCCTCACAACGCCCTTGAGCCGCACGCGGCACAAACCTGGAGGACGCAGCCCTGGTACCGCTCGTGGAAGATGAGTTGCTGCTGGTAGAGCGGGTCCAGCGTGCGGCGGGCAGTGGAAGTCTTGGCCTTCGCTACGCATTTCTTTCCCGCCACGAGGTACACCTTCACGTAAGGAGCTGAAATAAATAAGAATAGATGCAATGAATGAAATCATACCACGAATTTCACAGAAGGAAGCGGCCATGAGTTTCCATACTGCCATTAACATGCGAGACCAAACTAAATTTGAAGCATCAAAAGATTAACAAGGCCGATCAACATCAACTGAACTGAATTACTGGGTATCAAATCAGGATTTCTTCTATAGTGCAAGCTTGCCTTCAAAAGACACTAGGAGAACAAGGTAACACTTACCAGGAAGTACTCTGGCCCCACTCTTACATTGGAGGCCCCGAGCACGAATGACCTCCACTTCCAACTTGTTCTTCCTTTCACACATGGATAACTGGATGTCACCAAGAGCCGGGGTCGCCAGCACCTGCCGCCCCACCAGCTGGCCCTGCCCCAGACCCTCGATGAACTCACTCAGCTGTCCGTCGGTGCCCAGACGCATGGAGGGCACTCGGCTGGACAGGACGGGATGCACGTCAGCGGCAGAAACAAGCTCATGTGCATGTTTTATTAGGGGTGGGAATGAGACACTTAATCCCCAAAAATATTATCAGTATATATATGCAATCCAAAACTTTTGTTGTAGATTGATGCAGTTTATATAAAAATGACATTCACAAGGGATACGTGCTAGTAAGGGCTAATATAACTGAGTATCTGTTTAGGCCCTAACACTGTGAAGATAAGCTTGGAGTGCATGGGGATGTGGGGGGAAAAAGGTATTCTATAGGACAGAAAAACACACGCACACACAAAAGTACAACTAAGGGCATTCGGTTTCCACTAAAATATAAAAGAAACACTTACAGTACTATGGGTTGGTCAAAATATCTAATGCTTAAAAGTGGCAGTGGTGGTATTGGTATTATTGGTGTCGGTATTGGTGGAGTGAATAGTGGCAAGATTACGTTAAGCTCCTACAAGCACTCGGGGAGCTCATGCGGAGAGTAATGGAAGGCCTTACGGAGGTGTCGAGAGGGTAGGGGTAAGGGCGGGACAACCAGATCAGCATCAGCATCATCATCATCAGCAATAGCAACATACCAACACGCAACTACAGCACTCATCGGTGTCTACACTACTACTCGCTACCACTGGTCAAGCTCGCGTCACTAGGGCTCGCTCAGGACTGGGGACACCGTGACAACGCGGTCCTCATGAAAGCACAGTTATGGTAACATGTGAAGGAAAACTTACATGAATAATGATTTGAAGCTTGTTCAGTGAATTGTGAATTATAGTAAAAGTGTTACGAAGACATTACTGAACCTAATAAAAAAAAAAAAAAATGCAACGTCTCAAATCGTTGCTGCTTAAAAGAAGTAATCAAACTTTTCGTTTAAAATATACAAGTTGTTGAAAACAAAACTATGCTTCGTGAGACAACACGGCCAGAGTGTGACAGTGTCCGCTACGGCACTGACTACTGTGTCGCCCGAGGGAGTATACCGTTGAATGACTTTGGAGGAAACAATAGTGGTAGCAGTGTGTCCATTCTTTGATTTACAGAAAAAAAAATATTGCCGTCAAATGGCTACAAAGTTTAACGTAGGTGATGAGTAGGGGAGAGAGATGCCCCCAGACATGATCTGCACCGTCCTGGGTCACCTCAGTCTGGTGTCGGTGGGGGTGGGTGTGTTGGGCGCTGTGTGGTTCAAGGTTGTGAGGGGCTTGTACCAGTCTATCAAGTGAAGCATTTACAGGACAAAGTGACGAGTGTATGCGAGGTTCGTGTGTTACACAAGGACGAAGGCATCTTGTGAGTCAAGGTAAGGGTGGAGTGGAGGTAGCGTCTATATGTGTTGAGGTCTGAGTCAGATTGGAGTGCCATGTAAAGGTGAAGCTAGTGTTTTCAAATGTGAGCGCCCTTCGAATTGTAGTGAAGGTGGCGTCTGAGTAGAAGTTAGATGTTGTATACGAGAACTGTGAGTTGGATGAGTGTAGCATGTGAGGGTTGGGTGGAGGTGAGTCAGGGTGGGAGGGATCGCGTGATCATGTGAGGGGCGGAACTAAGGCCCGCCGTACCAGGTGTCCCGCTCGCCCCCCTCTCCAGCCGATAGTAAGAACAATTGGAATGTAATACAAAAGATTATTATTACCATTATTATCATTATTACCATTATTACTATTATCGTTATTATCATTATTGCTATTATCATTATCATTTTTTTTTATCTATTTATTACTTTTTTTGCATGGGAATGAAAATATGCTCACGGTCTGGATACTAATGAGAGGGTTGGATCTGCTGAGCCCTTGGTATACTAGTGCTGCTGGCAAGGCAGCAGAAAAGGGTTCAGCAGAGCAAAGAAGATATACGGAGGAGGGGAGAGCAGCAGGAACCTCTTGAGGCTTGGGAGGAGCCTGGCCGGGACAGATACTTACGAGGAGCCCTCAGAACTGATGCTATTCATGCTACCGTCCGTGGACTCCTTAGATGGTTGCTTAACCAAGCGAGCTTGGGTAGGTGTGGGGACCACCTCCTGAGAGCGCTGCACCCCGCTAGTACTACGCTTTCTACCGCCCTCTGCGGAGGAGGCAAAACGTGATACTGTCAACACTACAGCGCTGGCCCACACTACTAATAAAAAGGCAACTAGAGGGGTGCCAGCCGAGGGCAGAGGTAGGCTCGTGGCCCCTGGCCCGGGCGGGGCGAGGAAGGCAGGAACAGCAGCAAGACAAATCTAAACAAAACTTTCTAACTAATGTACAAAATTGTCAAAATTTCTTTGGCTCATGTCCAGACAGGAGAAGAATCAGTACTGTCCTGGGCCTAGAATATAAAAAATACATTGGTCATTCCCACAAATCAGATCAAATGTTCAAGATAAAAACTGGAGTAGAGTACAATCATGCTTTGCTAAGTCTACCTTTCCAGCGTTCCGCAAGTCTGGCTACGCGATGGCTGGTTCGCCCACCCACCGTTACCTTCCCCCATCATCTACTACAGTGTACTTCAAGATTCCCAATATGGATATACTACTCTGCAAGCCAAATTTTCCGAAAGCTTTACGTCTATTTCACCCGAGCAAAGATTCGTAAGGCCAGATGTGAAACCTTGTCAAGCTTCCAGTAACCAAAACTTTACTACAGTCCGAAATTTGGAAACGTCGAATCAGCCGAAATCTTTGCTAGAGTTAGAAGCACCGTGCATACTCACTCCACAGCTTAGATCAAGTCACAAGGCTAGCGGAAACAGACAGACAGTCATGGGGGAGTTTAAGACACTGATAAATTCAATATAAGACAAAAGAAGGAAAGGGTTATACGGCTAGGGTAGTTTAGAAAGACGGAGGGAAGGTACGGTGAGAAAAAAAAGGATAAAGGGAAGGAGCGGGAGAATAGGTGAGGCGGTGAGGTCGACCAGCCAGAACTAAAGGCAGCGCTAAGGGCCGTGTGTGTGCTTGTGTGTGCGTGGGCGCGTGAGCATGTGTGTGTGTGTGTGTGTGTGTGTGTGTGTGTGTGTGTGTGTGTGTGTGTGTGTGTGTGTGTGTGTGTGTGTGTGTGTGTGTGTGTGTGTGTGTGTGTGTGTGTGTGTGTGTGTTTGCAAAAATAGTAGAATGCCTGTGTGTGTGTGTGTGTGTGTGTGTGTGTGTGTGTGTGTGTGTGTGTGTGTGTGTGTGTGTGTGTGTGTGTGTGTGTGTGTGTGTGTGTGTGTGTGTGTGTGTGTGTGTGTGTGTGTGTGTGTGTGTGTGTGTGTGTGTGTGTGTGTGTGTGTGTGTGTGTCGGTGTTTCTCTCGCAGCATCACACCTGTCCTCCCCTTCAGCCTCCTCGCTACTCTGACTGGAACTCTGCCTCATCAGGTGGCGCGACCCCGTGGGAAGGATCTCCTCGCTCCGGTGAACTGTTATTTGGCTTCGTTGGTTTTTCCGAAAGCCTAATTTCCGTTTCCGACCTGAAGACAGCACACACGGGAGGTTGTTGAGGAGTGACGCAGGGAGTTAGGAACACATAAGGCCACAGTAAAGATGGTGAAAGGTCGATGTATGTATAGAGAGAGAGAGAGAGAGAGAGAGAGAGAGAGAGAGAGAGAGAGAGAGAGAGAGAGAGAGAGAGAGAGAGAGAGAGAGAGAGAGAGAGAGAGAGAGAGAGAGAGAGAGAGAGAGAGAGAGAGAGAGAGAGAGAGAGAGAGAGAGAGAGAATCATATAAATAGAGAAAAAAATAAAGATAACCTTGACAGAGAAACAAAAACAGATAAAACAGGACGAAAAAAGAAAAAAAAAAAAAACGAAATGATAAGATGAACAGATATAAAGAGCGAGATAGAGAGTGAAACAAATGAAGACAGGAAAAAAAAAATTAAATGAAAAAAAGGAAGGAAGGAAAAAGGAGAAAAGAGGAACATTTAGCTTGACGGTCTTTGCACGTGGAATTTCAGGAGGAACATCAGAGTGAGGAATGGACAGGTGGAGTGTCTGAGTGGACCAGGAAGGGAACCACAACCCGCAATGACTCCACCCTTGGAAATGTGGGCGGGACGGGACACAGGGGATTAGTTACCAGAGAGAGAGAGAGAGAGAGAGAGAGAGAGAGAGAGAGAGAGAGAGAGAGAGAGAGAGAGAGAGAGAGAGAGAGAGAGCATATGGAAAGAAATTGGAGGGAAGAGATAAGTCTGAAAACTCACAAGCTTAAATTTTCAGACCGCTGGCTTCCCATTATTCCTGAAGCGGGTAGTGGCCTTGACATGCTCAGAAACACAACTTACCACAGAACGCCTCAGACACACACACACACACACACACACACACAAATCACGCGAACATGTCACTACTTGCGTCAGCTGGTGAATCACGGCTACACCATCATGAAGTTTGAAGACAATACCCACATCTGCTTTAGTGAGTACCAATAACACTATACGGCAAACTGTCATGTAATGCCCTGCTGCAACTGAGTAGGGATGGAACTGAAAACGATTGTCATGTCGGAAGCAAGCGGTCACACAAATCACATCGTGAGTAAAGGAGATGCGTCACCACAGCACTAGACAGTACTGTGTGTAGAGGCGAAGCTTCACACATCCATTAATGAAGTGTGACTTATTTACGCTAATGCTGCATCACAGAGCAGTGTTTGGAGTGACCAAGCTGAGTCTTGGTGTGGGTTTGACGACTCAGGCCAAGCAGCGGCGTGGTGGGTCCTGTGACGCCATCAGCCGATCGCTTATGATGCCAAGACACAACAAATTAAATTTTTGTCCTAGATGAACCTGTTCATAATAGACACAATTGAGGGATCTTATTTCCACTTGCTTTTTTTTTGTTTGTTTGTTTGTTTGGTTCCATAAGATCAAGAAAGCAGATGAATTATTACGGGAGGGTGTTTGCAGATGGTGGGAGGTGCCACACGCCGCGTGCTGAGGGTGGCAGTCCTCCCTCCAGTGCTGCGGGGAACCTGTCCTGCTAACTGATTAGTCAACGCGGATACTTCACGTAGGGAGCACGTTTAATGTTACAGGGAGTCACGCACCTTCATTGCTATTCCTTATGAAATATAGATTAATGATTACGATTACGAATGATACATTATGTACACAAAGGAAATTCACATTAGTTAATATACAAAGAATTAATGAATTCAAACCTGCATTACCTGATTATCTAGTTATATTATTCATATATTACTGTGTTATGGGAAACACTATCAATATAACTTGACCGATCAGAGGAACCTTTCTGTATCATTTGAGCTGAGGCAAGTTACCAAGAGGAATGTCCACACCACATCCAATATTGCAGGTTTGAAAACATAACACGTATATAATAGCTCACGTTCACGCAAAGCACTCACGTACACCACACTTTGTCTCTACCCACTCTCTGGCATTCGTTCACTCCATATCAATTTCTCATTACATTTAAATCAAAATATTATCCTTCACCGCATTAGCTTCATGTTTCCTCACCCATGCAAATAACTGTACACGTATAAACTCTTAATTCTCATATTTTACTCAGTGGTACTTCATGACATTCTCAGTTCTCCTCTGGCCTAACATCCACTCTGGCATTCCGCACCTCGCTTACTTATACTACCATTCCCGGTCACTCGGCGCTAATCTACGCCCTTCCCAGGACCCCTAGGAGAGGAACACACCAGTCCTACCAGTGTCAGAGAGCTTGGAAGTAGAGGAGGACTTCTTGGACAGCCCTCCACTTGGGCCCTGCTTTCCATTGGTCACTCGTCGTCGCTCCTTACCGTCCACAGTGAGCATCCCAGTAGCAGAGTCGCTCAGGCTTCCTTCTGCAGGGGAGGAGATGTGGGTTACAATCAGCCGCGTTGTATATTTACCACTGGGAATCAAGATGCACGCCCAGTTTGTTATTGTCATAATTCTGAACAATATAGACGCTAATATTAGTATTTGATGACTTGCTATTTTGCTCCAAGGGAATACCTACTTGGATAAGGCTACTGGGATTTACTCCTTTAATGTTAATATAACTGATGAAAGGTTCTGCTCCGTACTCTAAGTTCTCTAGCTTTGATACTATGTATCAGCAGCTGAAATTACTATTAAAATGATAATAAAGCTTCCACCTGTAATACACTTTGAATCACTGGAAATGCGAATCGAAAAGACACGTTAACAAAATTCATTTATATGTAAGTATAATTTGTATTCAAGTCTAAGAATAATTTGTATTAAAGTCAGAATAGGATACCGAATTTATATCTTTAAATATCTTTAATTATATTTAGATAATTCAGCCGCCTTCACAGAGCCGTTGGCTGAATAGACCGAAGACGACAGCCACTTTCTCACCAGTTGTCGTCTGCCTAGTCAGACTAAATAGGGGAAAAATCACTACGTTATATCTAGCAGAGTAAAGAAGTTTTACAAACTCCCTCTCTCTTACTCTATTTCCATCAACAGCTACAGGTTGAACCCTATGATATACGACATGAGATTAACCAATATTTAGCCGTGAGATGGTCCTGGTGCCTAGGGTCGAGAATCGTGCCGCTGAGATGCTTTCCAGGGAGTGGGATGGTTAGGGACCTTGACGACCTCAGGGAACGATAAGAGATGACCACTCTCTCGTCAGACATGAGAGGTGAAGGAGAAGGGACGGCCTTTGTATAAGGGACTCGAGGCTTGTGGAGTCAAGCTACGCCTGAGCCCATCACTAAAGTATGTTAGGGTTGAATGGATTACGGGAATAAAAAGGAAGGCCATAAACAACACGGCACAATTCTCGAGGAGAAAAAGAAACATATGTCAAAAACGTGCTGAATATAAGAGAGGCACAAAGATGCACCAAAAAACACAGAATCAGTGAGTAGAAAGAAATAACAAGTTCTGAAGTGGTGTGCACAAACTCACACACTTCTTCCTGGTGTACATATTGCAATTAGTGAGCAAGTAAATATTGTTTAATCCGATGCAGTCGCAGGGATTGGGTGCGAGTGGGGCCACCAACCTTCATAAGCCAACGAAGCCAACGATAGCGATTGTTATGAAACTGCTACTACTCAAGGGTTGTGCTTTAATGGGAGTGGTGGAGGTAGCAGTAGTGATGGTGGTGGTACTGATAGTGAAACTGGTAGTAGTAGTAGTAGTAGTAGTAGTAGTAGTAGTAGTAGTAGTAGTAGTAGTAGTAGTAGTAGTAGTAGTAGTAGTAGTAGTAGTGGTGGTGGTAGTGATAGTCATAGTGGTGGTGGTGGTGGTGGTGGCAGGAGGTCTTGTTACTAGTTATTGCTGTCATCATCATGGGAAGAGTGACAACATTAACAAGTGCTGTGTAGTGTTCATGCCTGAGCTTGTTGGTGGTGTGGTAGTTGATGGTGGTGTTAGTGTAGTGGCTGGTGGTGGAGTTACTGCGGTGGCTGGTTAGTGTGGTTGTTGCTGGTGGTGTTTGTGTAGTGACAGGGGGTGGTGTTTGTGTAGTGACAGGGGGTGGTGTTTGTGTGGTGGCTGGGGGTGATGTTTGTGTGTTGGTTGGTGGTGGCGTTAGTGTGGTGGCAGCTAGTATTATTGTGGTGGCTGGTGGTGGCGTTAGTGTGGCGGTCAGTGTTATGTGAGGTTTCCCCTAATAGTGATGTATTATTGCAGTATGGATTATTGTAGTAAGTGTTGTTGTTATTGCAAAGGTGGAGGTGAAACAAGATGGTAGTGATCTAGAATGGCAAGAGATACAAGAAGAAAGCTATGACAGAATGTAATGCAGTGAACATTACAACATAAGTGGTGAGAATGGTGGTGTGGTGATAATAGTATTCGTGCTAATCGTAGCAACAGCAGGAGCAGCAGCAGTAGCAACAGCAGCGGCGGTGGAAGAGGTGGTGGTGGTGATGGTGGGAGTGATCAGGTCAACGCAACAAACAGGTGAAGGTGGTGGTGGCGGAGCAGTGGTGGTGGTGGTGGTGGCGGTGGTGGGATGGAGCAATGTGCCCTCGCTTACCCATCCTCTCCAAGGTAGGCCCTGTAGTGGAGCCCCCAGCGACTGCCTCCTGAGGGCTGGTGGAACCCTCAGCGCTGTACTCTCCCTCAGGGCACTCCACCTCCTCCTCCTCCTCCACCTCCTCTACCTCCTCCTCTCCCTTCTCATCCTCCAACGCCTCCTCCGCCTCCTCCTCCTCCACCACCTCGCCCTCCTCACAGCCCTGCTTCGCGATGGCACCACCTTCTGGCTTCCCTTCCACCTCCTCCGCAGCGCCTGGGTCTTGACTCTCTCCGGCTTCCTTATTTTCTCCCTGTGCTTCCTCCTCTGGACGGCATGCGAGGGAGGGGCAGGACGAGGGAAGGAGGAGTCGAGAGGGAACCAGGAAGAGGGTGAGGCGGGATGAAGGATCGGGAGAAGGAAGGAGTGGGAGTCAGGGAGAGCAGAGAGCGCACGAGTGAGATGATGAGAGCGAGAGTCGACCTCCTGGACTATTCGGCACACAAGGCATACTAACACCAACTATCCCATGCATGACTCCACTATTCCAGTCCAGATAACATGGTAAAATAAATGTATATGAAAAATCATAACCATAGTCGTTATAGCAGAGCAGTTGAGGTAATTTTATCAGAAAAAAAAGTAAAAAAAAAAAATATATGCATTCGTTGCATGGGGGAACAAAACAGAGGCAGACTACGAGATTATAGGGCAGAGTCTTTAAGTGTTATTTGAGGGGGATGAGGGGAAAGGCAGGGGCTGAGATGAAAGAAAATGAGAGTAAGTCGTCAGGCAGAGACAGTCGGTAGCACTGGGAGGTATGGGAGGGGTTGGGAGAGAAGGAGAGACTGACATTCATGGAACAGGCAGAACATCGAAGGCGGACAGAGGCATGACAGAGGCTGAGTGTAGCCCTCTCCCACCCATCCTGTTGTGAGGAATGGGGAGAGTGGGAGGACAGAAAACACGTGGGGGTTTAATGAGGACTGGTTGGGGGTTGTGGGGGAGGGCAGCGGAGTCGGGCATGCCAGGCGGGTCAACATACCAGCTTTTTCCGTCTCTGGGACCTCGCTGGTGGAGCGGCTCCTGCCCAGCTGGCCGCGCTTGCTGGCCCCGCCGATGCTCACCCCCGTTGGCCCGAAGGGGGTGGTGGTCCGGTGGCTAAACTCACTAGCAGGATTAGAAGAAGGGTCTACATCAGCATCTGCGCGAGGCTCCGTACTAGGGGGACTATTGGCGTCAAATTCAAAGTACTCAGGGTGCTCATTAATACTAACTGAGGAACTGTGGCGAACTCGGGGGGTCAGGGGTCTGTCTGTGTCCGGGATCTCGCCTTCCAAAGGGTCTGTGTCGAGGGGATGGTGGTGGGGTAGGGGATCGGCTACATTATAGGACGGGTCTGCAGCACGGGTCTCGTGGGCGGCGTAGGGATGGGTGTGAGGGGTATTAGTGAGGTGTGCATGAGCGAGGTCGTGAGGGTGCGAGGTATGGTGCGGGTGAGAAGCAGCGTCACGTCGGTGGTCAGGTGGTCGCCTCGGGTCATGGTAGGGAAAGGTGGGATCGTAACTGGGGTGGTGCATATCTCTGAACCTGCGATCCTCCCCTTCATACGATTCCCCGCCATGATCATCGTACAGCCTCCTGTCTCTGAGGTCCCTCCGGCTACCGTAGTGCTTTCTGTCCTCCGCCTGCCCTTTATACCCTCGCTCCGGTCCCTCACTACCATCCCGGTATGGATCGCGTCCCTGATCCCTAAACCTATCCTGGTCCAAAGAAACACAACTTCGAAATCGGTCTTTTTCAAGTGTTGCAGCGCGGTAGTCTCTGTCTCCCATCTCCAAGCTCTCTCTATACTTATCCTCTGTTACAGAACTCCATCTTTTATATCTGTCTCTTTCTACAGCTCCATACTCTTTATATCTTTCTCGTTCCATAGCACCAGCATCCCTGTATCTCACATCTTCTTGTTCCCTGAACCGCTCCTTTTCTAAAGGCATTTCTCTGTATCTTTCTTGATCAAGACTTCCTTGTCTGTATCTCTCATCCCTTGGAATATCGTCCCTGCTCTCTCTCTCTCAGGACGTCTTGGTCTGGCTCCAGTAGAGCTTTCTGGATAAGGTTGCTCACGATACCTGGTTTCTTCTCGAGGGCCTTGGTACCTATCATCAATTCTAGGGTCTTGGTCCCTGAACCTTCTTTCCCCTCTGTCTCTCATGTCCTCAGGGTATCTCCCCTCATCGGTGCCTTGGTATCTGCTATCCATTCTACTGTCTGATTCACGATACCTGTCTTCATCCTTTCTGTCATCTCGATACCTCTCCTCCTCCCTCATATCCTGGAATCTTCCTTCAACTCTTGGATCATGATCTCTGTAGGTGGGTTCCACTCCTACCTCCACTTCTCGGAAACCACTTTCTTCTCTAGGTAGAGGTTCTTGGAATCTTATTTCTTCCCTTGGGGGATACTCCTGGTATCTGGGGTCATCTCTCGAACCATGTTCTCGATATCGTGCTTCTTCCCGCACCTCAAGCTCTCGGAATCTACCCTCATCCCTGGGATGTTCAACATATCGAGCCTCGACCTTTCGACCATGTTTTCTATGTTTAAGGTCTTCCCTAGAAGCGTGTTCTCGGTACCTGGCTTCGTCTCGGAGATCGTGGTCTCGAAATCTGGCTTCGTCCCGAGGATCATGTTCTCGATACCTGGCTTCATCTCTAGGATCATGTTCTCTAAATATAGCTTCACCTCTGAGGCTGGGCTTCACATGTCTTGTTTCATCGCGAGAGCTGTGTTCTCTGTATCTGATGTCTTCCCGAGAACTGTGCTCCCGACCTCTAACCTCTTCCTTTGAGCTGTGGTCATGATATCTCATCTCATCTTGAGGATCGTGTTCACGAAACCTTACCTCCTCTCTCGACCCATGTCTACGGTAACTTGACTCATCTCTCGGATCATGCTCGAGGTACCTGCCTTCATCCCTAGGGGTTTGTTCCAAGTATCTGCTTTCATCTCTCTCATCATGTTCAAGATACCTGCCACCTTCTGGGAGAACTTGAGGATCCAAAGGGCGTCTGTCCTCCCCCAAGCTGCCATGATGGAGCCGTGTGTCTTCGTGGTCCCTGGCTCTGGCTTGGTCTTGTGGGAGGGATGTGTAGTGATACCGTCGGCCTTCCACTGGTGGGCCATCATATGAGTCATCAGGTCGACTGTCTCGGTCACCTTCAGACTGAACCAAGCCATGCCTACGCTGCTCAATAGGAATAAACACGTCATCTGAACTACATGACTCATATTTATCTTGTGGCATACTCCCATCGAGGACTCGTGACAGGGCTGGACTAGAATGTATCCCTCTCACTGCCTCAAGGGGCTGCCTTCTTTCGCCTGAGGAGCCTTCTCCTAAGCTGTGCTCACGAGAAATACCATACATCCGTTCCTGTTCTCCTCTGGACGGTTTCCAGCTAATCTGCTCGCGTAGGTCTCTACTAGGGCCTTTCAACAAGGCGCTCTCGGTGTTTGCTCTCATCATGACTCTACGTGAAGGTCCAGTGGAGGCTCGTCGAGCTCTTGGAAGCGTTTGGCTGCAACCTTCCTGCATTGCCAATAATGAGTGGTGGGGAAGATCTGCTGGTCCTGTTGGGTGCCGCTCATCCCCAGAGGTGAACTCCAACTCGGAGCTCCGCTGGTCCACTTGCTCCAGACTAAAGGAGCGATCAAGAGAGCGGTCTGGAAGGAACACTTCTGTTTCTGCTCCACTATAGTCTGAATCATACCCGTAATAGGTTCCTGCACTATGGCTGTCTGCAAGGCGGACGGAACTGCGCCGCCGGTACAGACCCCTGGCAGCATCAGGAGGCTGCTGCTGTTTTTGCTGCTTTTGCTGTTGCTGCTCTTGAGACACCTGCGTGTACCCGTCAGGGACTGCCCGAGACTTTCGCACATAAGGGTCCTGCGCGTGTTCCCTTACCACTAAGTCAGACTCATAAGGCACTGATTTATCAAGAGATAGTGAGCTTCTGGAGAAGGGGGGAGGCTCCTG
The DNA here is from genome assembly GCF_017591435.1 of Portunus trituberculatus. Taxonomy (NCBI): domain Eukaryota; kingdom Metazoa; phylum Arthropoda; class Malacostraca; order Decapoda; family Portunidae; genus Portunus; species Portunus trituberculatus. The sequence continues at coordinate 9,064,123 of NC_059302.1, read as the reverse complement.
CAACCGTTCTCGTAACACCTCGTCTTCATACGTTACCGTTTTTCTAGGGGGCGGCCGAAGAGAAAAATCGTCACGGGTTAGGGACTTCGAGCGAGCGCGATTAGAAAATTCCCACGCCTCAGGAAAGTAGTCAGCATCCTGGCGAACTTCCCATCGCCGGTCATTCTCGCCAAGGCTTTGGCTTTTCTGCAGGCGGTGGCGGGGTCGTGGCGGAGGAGCCACGCTGGCCTCCGTGTTGCAACGCATGAGGGGGCGTGGCTGTGGGTGCTGACGGGGACGCGCGGCCAGGTGCGGCGCGCTCCGGGAGACACCTGCGCCCACACCCATGGAAAGAGAACGGCGGAGGTGAGGGGGTCGGGGTTGAATGGGGCTAGGGGGGCGGAGGCTCACGTCCAGAAGGCTGCACGACGGCTCCCGCCCGTGGGGAGAAATGTCTCGCGTCACGTCGGTCAGCAGGGAGGGCGGGTCTAGGGTGGCGTCATAGCCATGAGTGTGGCTCTTCAAGCTACTCAGGTGCCGCCTACTGCTCATGGGGAAGGAATGGGTTAGGTAAGAGAAGAAAAAGAGAGAAAGGAACAACGAATTAGTTGACCTGGTGGGAAGAGGAGGGCTTAAAAAAGTAAGAATGTTGAAAATATAATAATTTATGCAGAAGTAGAGGTTGGAGATAAACAATGAAATGAAACAAATATCATGGAAAATATAAGACAAAACATTCCAGCAGTGTTTCAGGATGACAGAAAGAAAGGTAAGACATCCTACCACTGACACGTGTGATATGACGTACTGTCTTAGGATTTAGTCTCCTCTTTCCTGTCTCAGTTTTTCCTTGGCAACATTTTGGTTACCAATATTCAACATCATTAAACCAATGCCACCCTAGCTACCTCACACAAATCTAGGTAGTTATTCTTATCAAATAAATCTAAATATTCTTACAAACTACATTATGAACTACTGCAAGACTCATCTGTCTTACGATTCGCTAACTGCATTATGCTGAGCATACTCCCTTTTCCCTCCAGCCTACACTCAAAATCTCACCTTATCATCTCACGCATGCGTGCGCACACACACACACACACACACACACACACACACACACACACACACACACACTGAGTCACCTAAAAATTTGAAACTATTTCATACATTAAAATGTTATTCCTTAAACTCGTAAGAAATGCTTGGCATCAGTGTTAAGACGGACGTAGAGGTAGGAGGAAGAGGAGGAGGAGAAGGAGGAGGAGGAGGAGGAGGAGGAGGAGGAGGAGGAGGAGGAGGAGGAGGAGGAGGAGTGAAGTGCAGGCATGGCGAAGAACAGAATAATGATAAAAAATAAACGCTCACATGGAGGAGGAAGAGGGAGAGGGAGAGGGAGAGGGGAGGAGATGAGAGGAGAGACGAGAGGAGAGGAAGAGGAAGAGGAGGAGGAGGAGGAGGAGGAGGAGGAGGAGGAGGAGGAGGAGGAGGAGGAATATTGAAAGGTGAATGGTGGCCTAATAGGACTAGAGAGGAAACGCAAAGAGAGAGACAGTAATGAACATGAATACAAGAAAATCAGCTAAATAAAATGACTGAGAAGGGCAATAATCCTCAGTTTTAAATGTTGAAGTGAAAAGAAAAAATTCAAATAGAGAGAGAGAGAGAGAGAAGAGAGAGAGAGAGAGAGAGAGAGAGAGAGAGAGAGAGAGAGAGAGAGAGAGAGAGAGAGAGAGAGAGAGAGAGAGAGAGAGAGAGAGAGAGAGAGAGAGAGAGAGAGAGAGAGAGAGAGAGAGAGAGAGAGAGAGACTAAGATAGAGCAAGCAAGGAGTAGGTAAAGGCTTCTCACCTGAGCTTCGTGGAGCCTCGGGGCCTCTCGCTCTGAGTGGAGAAGGCACTTACGACACTCTCAATGTCACTGGCAGAGTCGCCAAAGTCTCTATCCGGATCACGCTCGGGGGACACCAGCACCCCGCGCCCCTGGGAGTACCTGGGGAGGGGTAGGGGGCCGAGTAGCAGGGTCAGTACGGTATTTCTAGCCACACGAAAGAAAGAAAAGGAAAGAAAGGAAAAGATAAAAAAGATTACTGTAAAAATCTAGATACAAAAGTGCTATAAATACTCCAAGTTAAGTTGAATTTACTCGTAGCTTACTTTTCAACCAAGAAGGTTCTCTCTAGTCTGGCCTACTTGATCACAACTTCTGGTTTTACATGATGCAGAGTGAAGTCTTTCCCAGCAACAGAAGCGTCCTCCTCCTCCTCCTCCTCCTCCTCCTCCTCCTCCTCCTCCTCCTCCTCCTCCTCCTCCTCTTCCTCTTCCTCTTCCTCTTCCTCCTCCTCTTCCTCCTCCTCCTCCTCCTCCTCAATGTGAGCGTTTATTTTTCATCATTATTCTGTTCTTCGCCATGCCTGCACTTCACTCCTCCTCACTTTACTTACCTGTCATACATACGCAGTTCGGTGTCGGAGTGGCCGGAGTACAGGTGTGAACCGGTTGACCTGTAGGCTTGAATCTGCATCATTTTCGCCTTCATCTGGCGAGTCCTGTCCTCTAGCTCCTGTCGAGGGAAAGCAGATGAAGCCAATACAGTCGGTGAAAGAAATTGTATGTTAGTGGTGGGCACATTACATAATGACCATAAAAAAAGGAAAACAGGCTATTGGGATAATGATTACTTAGTTTTAGTTTCGAAAGTTTATCACACGCACGCACTCGCACACACACACACACACACACACACACACACACACACACACACACACACACACACACACACACACACACACTGATTAATGATAAGTCTGAGTTTAGAGTCAAGTTTTGTGTAGCCTAGGCATTGACATTCTGGCTAAGACATGTATCCTAACAATAATGCAGGTATGAGAGGTAACAACTCATCCACAGTAAGAGTACCTAACACTGCGAATCTCATCGTACTTTAGCAGCTTGAGCGAAGGATCAAAGAAAAGCAAACATTCCTCATTATTCGTAGACTATCCAACACGTGGCCATGTACTAAATTCAACACCACACACTCATATGATTAAATTTAAGTCATCTGCCGAGTCTGACGAGGGAGGATAAAGCAACATGTTGATCTCATCTCACGGCGCGGTTCACTGGACGCACCGAGAAAGAAACGAGGAGTACGGTTGATGATTAACTGATTTGTTTGTCTATAAGGAAATTATTAAATCGCGGGAGCAACTAGGAATATCAGGCTGTGGCAAAAGAAATTTATGGCGTTATTGACAAGCTATCACCAATTCACTAACATGCATGACAAGGATCTCTGCTCTTGCTATTTCCGCTTGACTGATTCAAAACGTTTGGTTGTCTTTCCTATCGCTGTTTTAAATCTTCTATCTCAAAAGTTAAAGTATAATCATCATCGACAAATATCGTGTGTGTGTGTGTGTGTGTGTGTGTGTGTGTGTGTGTGTGTGTGTGTGTGTGTGTGTGTGTGTGTGTGTGTGTGTGTGTGTGTGTGTGTGTGTGTGTGTGTGTGTGTGTGTGTGTGTGTGTGTGTGTGTGTGTGTGTGTGTGTGTACAAAGCAACCATACCACGTCGGTAGAAATGTCAAGACACACTTCATATGGCAGAGACAATCAACAATTCTGAATCATCACAGCTCAGGAGAAACATTTGCTCAAAGAAAACCCAACTAACAGAAGACCTGTGCTGAGTCCATAGATATTGATGACGATCTTGCCACGTAGAGATGCTGACAACGGAGATTCAGCACACACACACACACACACACACACACACACACACACACACACACACACACACACACACACACACACACACACACACACGCACACACATGAATTTTGTACAAAAAGCCATTTCATAACATCCCATAGTGGTTAGCACGCTCGGCTCAAAACCGAAAAGGCCCGGGTTCGAATCCCGGTGCGGCGAGGCAAATAGGCAAGCCTCTTAATGTGTAGCCCCTGTTCACCTAGCAGTAAATAGGTACGGGATGTAACTCGAGGGGTTGCGGCCTCGCTTTCCCGGTGTGTGGAGTGTGTTGTGGTCTCAGTCCTACCCGAAGATCGGTCTATGAGCTCTGAGCTCGCTTGGTAATGGGGAAGACTGGCTGGGTGACCAGCAGGCGACCGTGGTAAATTACACACACACACACACACACACACACACACACACACACACACACACACACACACACATATGAATTTTGTACAAAAAGCCATTTCATAACATCCCATAACCGCAAAAGAGAAAGGTGCTGTAGACTCTGAGGATAACGTTATGACTAAGAAGTAGAATTCGTACTTTGACTAGGATACAATGACTTTAGAGAGAGAGAGAGAGAGAGAGAGAGAGAGAGAGAGAGAGAGAGAGAGAGAGAGAGAGAGAGAGAGAGAGAGAGAGAGAGAGAGAGAGAGAGAGAGAGAGAGAGAGAGAGAGAGAGAGAGAGAGAGAGAGAGAGAGAGAGAGAGAGAGTTCACAATCACAACAAATACAACAGGAGGGCAGAGGGTGGGTGGGTATTACCGACACCGTACCTGCGTTACCTTGTCCCTGGAGGATAACTGATGAGTAGGAATAGGGGGCAGCTGTCTCTTCTTGGGGGAGCCTGTCGGGGTGGCGGTAGCGCTGCGGGAAGTCATCCTGGAACCCCCGCTGTAACCCGGCCTGTGGAAGATGGGAATTGTGTCACTGGACTCGCCGAAGAGCCAAGAGTTGGAAAGTAAGTCAGACGAAAGAATCAGAAATTTGCGACTGAGAGACGAGGGAGGTTAAGGTAGCTAGAGGTGAGAGCGTGGAGGCAGGGCAGGTGAGAGTGAGGTGCGGGAGGGCGGGTGCTGGTGTTACCTGGCCTCGGGAGGGGAGAGGGAGCGGCTACCGGGCTCAGTGACGCGGCGGGGAGACTTGCTGCGAGAGCGCGACATGTGCAGCGACGGAGAGTCCGTTGGGGCGGCGGAATGGCTGCGGGAGCGAGGGTTGCTGCTGTAAGCCGGCAGGGTGAGGTCCTTAGCGCGGTACCTCAAGTCCCCGCGGCTATGCACGGTGGTTGTGAGGCGGCGGCCCGTGGGAGACGCAGTGTCCCGCCTCGGCAGATGTTCCGCCCCCGATCCCAGCTGGCGGTCCTCGGGAGGCGGACTGCAACCACACACTACGTTACTACACTACTCTACCTTACCTACGCCGCGTCGCCCTCAGCCCCGCCTACACCGTGTGCACCGCTGGCACAGGGTCCAGTGTGCATGGCTGGGCTGTCCACGCTACACCGGGGCTAGCGTGGGCTACAGTGCACGCTGGGCTAGTCAACACACTGATCTAGTGTGCTCAGCCAGTCCATACAGGTGGCGACGGGCTGGCAGGTGGCTACAGTGTGCACTGCTGGGCTATGCGGTTATGAAAACTACGAAAAACTAATCCAACATCTACCACAAGTAACTCAGGATGGAGGACGGGCACCAAATGGAGGAGGAGGATGAGGAGTGGGACGAGGAGGAGGAGGAGGAGGAGGAGGAGGAGGAGGAGGAGGAGGAGGAGGAGAAGGAGGAGGAGGAGGAGGAGGAGGAGGAGGAGGAGGAGGAGGAGGAGGAGGAGGAGGAGGAGGAGGAGGAGGAGGAGGAGGAGGAGGAGGAGGAGGAGGAGGAGGAGGAGGAGGAGGAGGAGGAGGAGGAGGAGGAGGAGGAGGAGGAGGAGGAGGAGGAGGAGGAGGAGGAGGAGTACAATAACGAGGACGAAGACATGGGAAAGGAGACGAGGGAGGAGGGTCGGGTGCTCTAGCAGATCACAAGGGAGGGTGGGAGGGATGGAGGGTGGGTGGGGTGGGGGGAAGGGCCACCTACACTCACCTGGAGGAGGACCCCACGCTGCTGATGGATGTTCCGTCTGTCCGTCTGTCCCGCTGCAGATTGTCCTCCAGGTCACTAATGTCAGACTCGCTCAGACGGGAGGTGGTGGAGGGCGGAGACAAGTGGTCGGTGGAGGCGATGGTGGAGGCGGACTCTGTGTCCACGTATATCCCGCGACGCTGGAGGGGCCAAGTGGAGGCGGGGAGGGGGAGGGAGAAACACGAGAATTCAGATGACTCGCCCAAGTGCAGATGATATTCTTGAATGGTCATCTGTTTGGTTTGTACTCAAGACTCCACTGCCGCCTGGCAAGTGCTGGCAGAGTGTTGTGCATGTATGAGTGGCAAGGACTTCATTCTACCATGAAGTGCAGTGTGCAGTGTGAGAGATGATGTGCTATACATTTAGGGGGAAAATAATGCCTTGAACTATGCAATGAATAACAGAATACTCTTCCTTTGCAGAATATCAATGGCAAACTAAGTGAAAACAAAGAAAGGGTAAAAAATGAAGAAAAGAGGAAGGTTACAAAGAAAGAAAGAAAGAAAGGAAGGAAGAAAAGAAAGAAGGAAGGAAGGAAGGAAGGAAGGAAGGAAGGAGGGAGGGAGGGAGGGAGGAGGGGAGGAGGAAAGGAAGGAGAGAAGGAAGAAGGGAAGGGAAAGCTGTTGTCGGCATGGAGGCTGGATGACGTCACAATTCAGGATAAGCACTGTGGGTGGGGGAGGGAGGAAGAGGTAGGAGAACACGGGGGATGAGAAGCGAGGGTGGAAGTTAAGGTCTTAAAGGGGTATTGAGGAGGAGGAGGAGGAGGAGGAGGAGGAGGAGGAGGAGGAGGAGGAGGAGGAGGAGGAGGAGGAGGAGGAAGAGGAAGAGGAAGAGGAAGAGGAAGAGGAAGAGGAGGAGGAGGAGGAGGAGGAGGAGGAGGAGGAGGGAACTGGGGGGAATTGGAAGGGGAGAGAGAAGCTGGAGGGAAGCCAACTTATCCCTGACACCAGTCTTGCCCGCCAGCCTTACCCTTGCCCCTGGACCCATGCCAAGGGAACTATTTCTTCCAGCAGACTGACTCACGCCCGGCCCTCGGTGAGTGTTTCCCTGGGAGAGATAAGGTTGCCCGAGTGATCCCGAGTCCTCCCACCCCATCCCATCCCCCCTGTGACAAATTATGTACCGCATCCACCGCCTCCTCCCCCTCCCATCCTCCTTCCTTCGCGCTCCGCCCCCCAGAGAAGGAGACATAAGGGGGAGAGGAACACTACTAGGTAAATGGTAAAAGAAGGAAGAAAGGAGATAAGGAAGAAAAGAAGGGATAAAAGAAAGGAGGCGAGGGTTAATAGGTTAAATTGTAAAAAAAAAAATGAATGGAAGGAAGGAAGGAAGGAAGAAGGAATAAAGGAAAGGAGAGAGTAAGTAGGTTATATTGTAAAATAAAAATATAAGGAAGGAAAAAAGGATGGAAGGAAGGCAGAAAGGAAGGATAGGAAAGGAACGAAAGGAAAGGAAACGGAAGGAAAGGAAAGAAAAAAGAAAGAAGGAAGGAAGGAAGAAAAGAAGGAAGAATAAAATAAAGGAAGAGAGGATTTGATGAAAGCACTATAGAGTAAGATGCAAAATGAAGGAAGGAAAAGGGAAGCAGTTAACGAGAGGAGAGAAGAAATAGGAGGAGAAGGAAGAGACTGGTAGAAAAAAAAAAAAATGGGGGGTAAGAAACAAAGGGAGGAAGAGAGTCATAAGATAAAAGAAGGAAAGAAGGAAGGAAGGAAGGATGGAGAATACGGAGAGGCAAGAAGAGGAATACACTGCAGGGTAAGTGATAAAAGAAGAAAGGAAGGATAAAGAGAAGAAAAAAAAAAGTTTCTAAGAAGAATACTGCAAGGCAAGACATAAGGCCCAGTAAGGAAGGAGGCCAGATAAAGGACAGTTATTCCTTTAATTGTAAATACGAGAGAAGGAAGTAAGAATAAAAGAAAAGGAGGAAAAATAATGAAGGAATAGTATTAGATTATAAAAGGAGAGTTGAATTACTTGGGGGTAAATTAGAGGAGATGAGGGAGGATGAATGAACAGCCTTAGTGAGAGGAGAGGGCCCTGGGAGATGAGTGAAGGTGAAAGTAAACCCGTGGAGAACGGAGAGAGTGAAACTAAGAAAATTAACTCCTTCAGTACTGGAACACATTTTTACCTTGATCTTTGCGTATGACTGGACGATTTCGTTTAGATTAGGAAGGTCTATGGAAGTCAGAAGATTAATGGCCAAAGTCTTCACTATTCTTATCCCAACAAAAGTATCTGAAGCTGTACAAAATCACCTAATAGTAAGCAGAATAAACATGAAAACGCGTCATGGTACTGAAGAGGTTAAGAGGAGAAGGAGGAACGAAGTGAGAAGGATAAAGATGGACGGAGTAGGATTGATATTCTGTGGATAGGACAAGAAGGGGAGTAAACTTATCGCCCTATGCTATCACCGCCCAACAATATACGAAGGAAAGAAGGAAGGTAGTACATGAGTGAGGCACAGACAGCAGCTTGTCGGCCAGTCAGGATGCCTTGTCGCGCAGGATGTTTCTGTTTACTGTCCCTTCACGCCCACCGCCTCAGATCTTTCTCAGCCAATCCTCCGCAGTGCTCATTTCCTCCTCCTCCTCCTTATACTCCTCTCTTTACTATTACTACTCGTACTTCTTCCCTTCTCCTAATCCTACTTCTTCTTCCCTCTGCTCCTCCTTCTCTTTCTCCTCATCCTCTAACTCCAATTCCTACTCCTCCTTTCTTATGCTATTCTTTCTCCTCCTTCCTTTCCTTTCTTATGTTGCTCCTTTTCCTCCTCCTCCTCCTCCTCCTCATAATCTTTTCCCTACTATTACTACCCATACTTCTTCCCTACTCCTAATCCTACATCTCCTTCCTTTCGCTCCTCTTTCTCATCCTCCTACTCCTTTTCCAACTTTTCCTCCTCCTTTTCCTTCCTTATGTTGCTCCTTTTCCTCCTCCTCCTCCTCCTCCTCCTCCTCGTCGTCTTCCGCCTGGTGAGCCGCACCCCCCGGAGTGTCGCCCAGTAAGCAACCCTCGACTGAATGTAGCTGGACCGTGGGTTGTAGCTGGAGAGGAGACGATATCGATCCCTAGACCTCAGAGTGCAGCTGTACGCCACCACTATCACCACCATCACCACCACCACCACCACCACCATGCCTACTACGTACTACACCTATCATCACCACCACCACCGTTGCCCATGCCTACCACTACCATCACTATCAAATCTCATCAGTACTTCCACTTCTACCACTGCTGCTACTACTACTACTACTACTACTACTACTACTACTACTACTACTGCACCATCACCACCATCATTACCACTATCATCATGCAGTCATCTTCATTACCAAGTCACTATCATCACCAATATATCACTTTTTCTTGTTTTTTATTTATTTATTTTTTTTTTTTTACCTTCACCAAAACCATTTCTTAATTATCTGTCTTCCGAATCTAATTATTCCATCCTCTCCTTTTCTTCACCTGTTAATCCAACCTTACCTCCCTCTCTCTCTCTCTCTCTCTCTCTCTCTCTCTCTCTCTCTCTCTCTCTCTCTCTCTCTCTCTCTCTCTCTCTCTCTCTCCCAATAATGTGCCCTTCTCTCTTCCAAAAAAAATTAATTTCCTCTCCATCCATATCATTCTTAGTTTTTCATCGGCTTTTCTTGTATTTTTTTTTCCTGTTCTTTTTCTTTTTGGCTTTATGTCTGCCACTTTTCCGTTTTTATCCCTTAATTCGGTGTGCTTTTACTCCTTGCTATTTATTTTTCCACCGTTCTTTTCTTCCTCCCTGTTTGTTATTCTTCGTTTTCTTCCTCCTCATTATCCTTCCCGCTTTCTCTCTTATTTTTTCTCTTCCTTCTGTCCTTTATCTTTTTTTTTGTCTTTTCCTTTTTATCATTTCCACCAGTCTCACCTGTGTTCTTCCCCTTTCATTCCTTTCCTTATTCACCTTTTTCCTCCTGCTCGTCCTCATCACTGTCTTCCCTTTATTTTCTTTCGTCATATTCCCTATTCGTAGTTGTCCTCATTATCATCATCATCATCTTCTCCCATTTTATTTCCTTTTCTCAGGTCTTTATTTCTCACACCATATATATCTTCATTCTCCCTATCTTTCCTTCCTTCTACTCCCTTTTCTTAGTAACGTGTTTACTTATTTATTTCTCATTCATTTTGCTGACTGCTGTGATGCATCTAACCATAGCAACATAACACTGGCAACACACAACAACTACTCTTCCCTTTCCGCCTTTCTCATCCCTAACGCCACCTCTTCTTCTGTTTCCTTTGCTCACTACCAGCTCTCGACTCTCCCGACGGCCAGGTGGCGAGAAGAAAACTGCTACTTCTTTCTCGACCGAGGGTAGACTATTGACTTGTTCCCCATTGCAGTTCTCTATGTTTTCTATCATTCCATTCTTACCTCTACAGTCTCACATCCTTCTGGGTTTCCTTCTTGCCTTTCTTCCTTCCTTGCTTTTTTTCTATATAGTCGTAAGCCAAAATTAGGTATAGAACGTAATGGGTGCTGTGAGATGTTAGTACGTTAGTGATCACGTGGTGGTTTTTATATGTTGCATGTGGTGTATACCAGTGCACCTCTCGTTCTCGTCCATAAATTTGCCTAGTTTTTCTTAACAGCGCATGAGTGACTGAGACTCCGCAATAACTATTACGTTTAGTTTATTCCAGTCACATCCATAAGCACAGTCGCGATCAAAACTCGAATAATCATCAGTGCTCATGTTTGTTCGATATGCATTTTTATTCACTCATGTAAAGTACAAGTTTAGTTTTATTTAAGCTTTTTATTGGTATTATGACAAGGCACCACATATCACTGAAAAGAGGATTGGATCAGACTACAGTCCCTCTTGTATTGAAGTGTCGACTCAAATTATCAAATTTGCTTATTATATGGGAAACAATAGTTATAATCCCTCAGTGAGTCACGCCATTACACACAACTGGTCTAATAAACAAGCAATAAGTTGAGAATATTTTTCTGCACCTCAGAGTCTTCGTTGGCGTCCCTTGGCTCAGGGATGGATTTCCATTACATGCAACACTGGATCGTGCCTCAAGTGAGTCCAATGACCCCAAATACAACTTCCACTGCGTGTAGAGTTTTTTTCCTCGTTCTCATGTCCTTTGATCTAACTGTCTCCTTACAAGGCCTGACAATTGACAGGTTATAAGTAAAGCAGAGAATTTATCATTGAGTGAGAACGCTGAAGACAGTTCAAGTGAGACGTGTACTACTTGAAATTGGACAGGTTTGTGATCTCCTCTCCCTGAGGCAGTTGAGGGACTGTAGAAAGAGGAGTGATAAAAAGCACAAGAAGAGAAGGAAAAGGGTGAAAATAAAATTTCGGTTAGATGAAGAAATGAAAAGGGCAGAGTAAAAAAAATATATAAGAAAAACGAATAAAAAAAATGCAGGTTGGAAAAAAATAAAGTAGTGAAGATGGTAAATGTTACGAAAAATATTAATAAATAGAGAGAATAATTGTGAAGCAAGACACACGAAAAGAAGGAAAAAAAGGCAAAAAACTGAAAAATAAAAACAAGGAAAGGAAAGACTAAATTAATAATACAAAGGGAAAAAATTTAAAAGTTTCATCTTGTAGTGACTAATGAGACTCGTGCACTCACGCAGCTGTGTTAGGAACGGCTGTGATGATGATGATGATGATGATGATGATGATGATGATAATGTTGGTGATAATGCTGGGAATGGAGACTTATTACCAATATTAGGTGTATAAACACACACACACACACACACACACACACACACACACACACACACACACACACACACACACACACACCGCGTAGTGTAGTGGTTAGCACGCTCGACTCACAATCGAGAGGGCCGGGTTCGAGTCTCGGAGCGGCGAGGCAAATGGGCAAGCCTCCTAATGTGTGGACCCTGTTCACCTAGCAATAAATAAGGCATGGGATGTAACTCGAGGGGTTGTGGTCTCGCTTTCCCGGTGTGTGGAGTGTGTTGTGGTCTCAGTCCTATCCGAAGATCGGTCTATGAGCTCTGAGCTCGCTCCGTAATGGGGAAGACTGGCTGGGTGACCAGCAGGCAACCGAGGTGAATTACACACACACACACACACACACACACACACACACACACACACACACACACACTCCCAATTTCACGTCTGAGATCGATTGGACTTAAACTATCGTTAAGTATGAGGTGAACTGAAGGTGCAGGAGGAGGAGGAGGAGGAGGAGGAGGAGGAGGAGGAGGAGGAGGAGGAGGAGGAGGAGGAGGAGGAAGGAAGGAAGGGAGGGGAAGGAGGCGAAATAAAGGCCAGCGTGAGTGGCGTCAGGATGGGGCGTCTCCTGCAGCCACCATCCCCTACACGTCGCTCCAAAAGACTCGCTGATAACAACAGCTGATAACGTCCAGTGCCTACAACTTTTTTTTTTTTTGTGGAGAGGGGCCGAGGAGAAGGCGGTGGCGGTGATGGCGGAGGTACTAATAAAGGAAGAAGAGGAAGAGGTGGTGGAGGAGGGGGAGTAGGAGGAAAAGGAGGAGAGGAGGAGGAGGAGAGGAAGGTGCGAGGGAGAAGGTGAAAGGCAATGTCATGATAGAAACATGAATAAGTATTTATGTATGTTAATGATGTGTGTGTGTGTGTGTGTGTGTGTGTGTGTGTGTGTGTGTGTGTGTGTGTGTGCAGATCGGGGGCGGGGTTAGGAGGCGAAGAGGGGTGGGGGGGGGGTGAGGGGAAGCCGCCGCCGCACACGCCATACTTCTTAAAGGTCCACACACTGTCGCTGCCTCACGGAGCAGCCGCTGCACCACTACCACCACCACCACCACCACCACCGACCCGCTGCCGCCACCTTCCTTCCTCCTGCTGCTGCTGCTGCTGCTCCCGCCACTACCGCCTCCACCACCACTTCCACTATCAGTGTGACACTATGTTAGCTACCACTACTACCACTATCATCACTTTCATTGTAATCACCACCGTCACAATCACCACTAGTGTTACTATCATCATCACTATCAACGCTACAGTAAGACCATTGCAGCAACTATATTTTTCACTACCACTACCACCACCATCACCATCACCACCACCACCACAACAACCAGTACAACCAGTGTCAAAGGAACTGAAACAACCACCACCACAACCACTATCACTACTTCAAGTACTAACATTCCTAAGCACCATCACCACCACTTCCGCCACCACCACCACGACCACCATCAACAACAACAACATCATTATCAATAACAACAACACTAGTATATAGATTAGCCATTTATATATATTTTTCTTAGACACACACACACACACACACACACACACACACACACACACACACACACACACACACACACACACACACACAGAATAGCGTGATACCAACACTAACTTTTCCTCGTCCAAATTTTCCTCAGACGACAAGATAATTGGCATCTCATTTTTCTATAATTAACTGTTAATTAGTAATCGAGTGTGTTGAAAGGAATGCGAGAAGGAGAGAGAATGGTGAATGTGGGGGCGGGGAGGGGGAAGAAGGAGGGAGAGAAAGGAAGGAGAAATTGATGTGGTGAGAGAGAGAGAGAGAGAGAGAGAGAGAGAGAGAGAGAGAGAGAGAGAGAGAGAGAGAGAGAGAGAACAAGGGTGTATAAGGGTGGAGGACACAGGGAAATGAAAACGAGATGGTGTGAGATAAGAATGTGACGCCGTGACAGTCTGCTGCCACCCTCACCATCATCACCACTATCACCACTGAATGTCCCAACACACACACACACACACACACACACACACACACACACACACACACACACCGCGTAGTGTAGTGGTTAGCACGCTTGACTCACAATCGAGAGGGCCGAGTTCGAATCCCGGTAAGCGGCGAGGCAAATGGGCAAGCCTCTTAATGTGTGGCCCCTGTTCACCTAGCAGTAAATAGGTACGGGATGTAACTGGAGGGGTTGTGGCCTCGCTTTCCCGGTGTGTGGAGTGTGTTGTGGTCTCAGTCCTACCCGAAGATCGGTCTATGAGCTCTGAGCTCGTTCCGTAATGGGAAGACTGGCTGGGTGACCAGCAGACGACCGAGGTGAATTACACACACTTGCAGGAAATGGAAAGATGCTTAGAAATGATGTAGAGATTATTTGCAGCAGCTTCATAAACACAGAAAGTATTGATAGCTGCGGGAAACAAGTGGTGGTGGTGGTGGTGGTGGTGTTGCAAGCAAAGCAAATTTATGAACTCAAAAGTGACTCGGGTAAACAAAAACAAAAAAAGAATAAATAAACAAACAAATAAAAAAAAAGGAAAATAATAGTAGATAAAGGAACAGATAGCAATAATTAGTCTAACTGTCCTGATCAAACACAGCGTGGGCATTAATAACATACATACATACATACATACAGGGTGTTAATATTCCAGCTGTGAATAGGTAAATTCTCACTCACACTCACACACTCACACTAACACACACACACACACACACACACACACACACACACACACACACACACACACACACACACACACCATTCCCAAACATCAATAATCAATGAACATACCACTACCACCAACACCAACACCACGGCCAACGTAATACCGCAACACCACAACATATTACACTCACCAACACTCCTTCCACTCCTCAACAACCAACGCCAACTCCACAAGCTACACATAAAAACACCTTTCCCACTACCACTACCACTACCACCATCACCACCACCACCACCACCTCCAGCACTTCTCATAACCAGCATTTGCTCTGCGTGTGTTTCCTTCGGCTCACCGGGGTTTGGGCGTCATATCTGGGGTCTCAGACTGTATTTTGGAAATGTGTGCACACTATTTTTGTCTGGTGTGAATGTATGCAGGAATCGGGGGCTGGGGGTGGCTGGGTGGGTGGGTGGGTTGGTGAGCGGGTGAGTGGGCGGCAGCGGTGATGTCTTAGGTTGAAATATTTCCTCCCACGAGAAAACGTTTAGGCTTCCCCCGTGGCTTCATCCTTTAGTGCTGGTGAGGACAAGGCAGCAGCACGCAGGCTGAGGGAGAGTGTGTGGAGGCTACAGTAGATGTAAGGAGAGGAACAAGGTGGTCATCGGGTGTAGTTATTCCATTAATTCGCCAAGACAATCAGAGTGAGAGACCTTCGCCGGGGAGACAGCACGGCTACTGGATGTACAGGAAATGTTTCAGACGGACAGAGAGTGAGAACAGGAGGCTGAGAGCAGACAGAAGTGGAGAGGTTGATCGAGACTGGACAGCTAACTTGAAGACTGAACGAAGTAGAGGTGCCGCCTGAACAACCTGGCTCCGTGTGTGGCAAGGGCAGATCTATAGCGTGTCAGTATGAGTAGGTCGGGACGAGGGACCAAGTTGCGTGCATGTTTTGCGACTACGAGGCCTTATCCTAGTGCGTGGCTGCGGCTGTAGAGGAGCTGGGACGTGGATGTGCGAGATGGCGGCATGCACAGGCAGGGGTGATGGGAGGGGGGACGGAAGGAATGGAAGATGACAGGAGGACGCGGAATGTACTTACCATGTGGGACGGGAGGGCGTCGTCGTGGGAGGAGAGGTAGTGCCAGTCTGGTTCATCATCTAGGGGCGCCGCGCTCAGGTCTACCACAACCTGTAAGGGGAAGGAAAGCGATACCGTCACTGTGTAGGCGCCTCAATGACACCACAACTCGGAGGGAAGTGTGGGTCGGGACTGCGGGGAGAAGAAACATCAGGGAGAGACTGAAGTGATGTTTCGTGTTAGATGTCATGTGGTGGGTGTGATTTGAGTGTGTGTGTGAAGTGTGACGAGGAGTGTGAGGTTACGTGTGTGTGTGTGTGTGTGTGTGTGTGTGTGTGTGTGTGTGTGTGTGTGTGTGTGTGTGTGTGTGTGTGTGTGTGTGTGTGTGTGTGTGTGTGTGTGTGTGTGGGTAGTAGTGAACGTCATCTATTTACATGACGTGTGTTGCTGTTTTGGGTATGAAGGAAATATAGTTTACCAGATGTTATTATAGAAAGTATCATGAGGCAGATGTTACTACAAGGATAGGTGTGTGGTGTGGTGTGGTGTGGTGTGATGTGGTATGTGGTGGTGGAGGGGCGGGGAAAGCATGTGTGGTGGCAGATGTTGTAAATGACAGGAGGTGTGAAGTGTGGGGATGCATTAAGTGTGCACCACAGTATTGCGTCAAGCTGGTGCTGAGAGAGAGAGAGAGAGAGAGAGAGAGAGAGAGAGAGAGAGAGAGAGAGAGAGAGAGAGAGAGAGAGAGAGAGAGAGAGAGAGAGAGAGAGAGAGAGAGAGAGGGGTTATTGATGTACATAAGAAAAAACAATGAATCTGAACAAGGCATCGATTACAAACATCCGCATTCATAAAAAAAAAAAAAAAAAAATAGAAAGAATGAACAAAATCAATAACACATAACTTAGTATCGTCCTTGAACCACCACCACCACCACCACCACCACCACCACCACCACCACCACCACCACCACCACCACCACCACCACCACCACCACCACCACCACCACCACCACCACCACCAACAACAACACCACCACCACCACCACCACCACCACCACAACAACAACAACAACAACAACAACAACAACAGCGCCGGTACAAGATCTGGTACACCCAAGAGAGAGAGAGAGAGAGAGAGAGAGAGAGAGAGAGAGACTTGCTTAGTATGGGCCGGAGGAGGCTGCGGGAGGGCTGAGAGGAACGTCTTGTGAGGATTGTAAGGGTTCGTGGGATGTACAGAAGTGAAGAATTCCTAGATGGGAGACTGTTATGAAGAGGAACATTTCAACATTAGAATGATAACAGGAAACAGACTGTGGCGTGGGTTGGACGAGTCAGAGAGAGAGAGAGAGAGAGAGAGAGAGAGAGAGAGAGAGAGAGAGAGAGAGAGAGAGAGAGAGAGAGAGAGAGAGAGAGAGAGAGAGAGAGAGAGAGAGAGAGAGAGAGAGAGAGAGAGAGAGAGAGAGAGAGAGAGTGTGTGTGTGTGTGTGTGTGTGGCGGGTGGAGGGAAGATGGTGTAGATGGACCTGGAGGAGAAAAAGAGGAAGATGTAAGAGTTTATGGATGCAGTGAACGAAGGCAGAGGAAGAAAGATCTAAGAGAAGGTTTATGGGTGCAGTGAAAGAAGACATGTTTGTAATGGGTGTGACTGAGAAAGGAACAGAGGACCGACTGTGTTGGAAGGGCTGATCCGCTGTGGTGACTCTTGATAACCGAAAGAAGGAGAAAGAAGGGAGTATTAGTGAGTGAGGACAAGATAGGGCCCCAGTTCATAAGAATAGGGAAGCTTAAGACTATAAGGTAAAAAAAAATATTATTCACAGTTTCAGCACAATATTTACTTCGTTTTTAATTCCTTCATCAGTTTCGTTGCTGTCGAAATTTCCTCACCGTTAACGTATCCTTTTTCTCCAACTCCCTCACGTCCTTTGCATTATAGAATTTTTTTTCCCTTTCCTCATTTTCATCCTTCTGTTCCTTCCTTGTCTTTCCCCTCTCTCTTTTCTCACCGTCATTTCTCGCCGCCTTTTCCTCCCTCCGTCCCTCCTTCCTCCTCCCTTCATAAAGCGTCTTAAAGAAGATACGCCTCACCAATCATGTCACTGGCACCCGAAAGTTGGCCCTCCGTGGCACCTCTCTCCCTGTGGACCTCTTGGCTGACGGCCCTTACGTGTCCCCTTTCCCTTTAACCATTCCCTGTGGCACACTCTCTACAACACCTCTCCCTTTCCCCGTCTCCGTGTCTCTCTGTCTCTCTTTGTCTGTATGCCTCACCCTCTCTCTCTCTCTCTCTCTCTCTCTCTCTCTCTCTCTCTCTCTCTCTGTGATTACTGATTATTTTCGTGCAAATCTCCTACAGTCTCCCCTTAAGCCATTTTTCAATATATCTTTACATAAATGGATCATTGGTACAAGCCCTGAGAGAGAGAGAGAGAGAGAGAGAGAGAGAGAGAGAGAGAGAGAGAGAGAGAGAGAGAGAGAGAGAGAGAGAGAGAGAGAGAGAGATTGTACCCTGGCACAGAAACGTAGGGCAAACTATAACAATCAGTCCACATCGTATGAGACTCGGAGGCAATTAGAATGATAACACAAACACTTGGAAGCGAACTGATGTGTGTAAAATAATCCTCTTCCTTACCTACCTATCCCCCATCCCCCTCACACACACACCTCATAACAAACACACACAGACAAACAAATAAGACAGAAAAGCAGTTAGGAAGACATAAAAGGACAGACGACAGAAGGCATACAAACAGACTAACAGGAAGACGTAACACAAACAGACAGACAGACAAACAGACAGATTAAGGATGGATGAACAGAAAGACAAGGACACCAGAGAAGAGATACAAAAAGAGACAGAAATCTTACACAAAAATGGAGGAACAGAGTCATGAAAACAGACTGGTAGATTGACATGCAAATATAGATAGATAAAAACACAGATATAGACAGGCAGACAGGATAGAGAGGAGAGAGAGAGAGAGAGAGAGAGAGAGAGAGAGAGAGAGAGAGAGAGAGAGAGAGAGAGAGAGAGAGAGAGAGAGAGAGAGAGAGAGAGAGAGAGAGAGAGAGAGAGAGAGAGAGAGAGAGAGAGAGAGAAAAAAAATCGCGGCTGGAAATAGATGCACAATATTAAAGGTGTAAGGGCGAACCAGACGAGGCAGAACAACACAGACACACAGACACACAGACGGGCAGACGGACAGGGCAAGGTCGCAGAACACAGAAAGGACGGAAATTTACCTCAATACTTAGGATACTGACTGGATATAGACAGACGGACACACACACACACACACACACACACACACACACACACACACACACACACACACACACACACACACACACACACACACACACGGTATATTAAGTGAGTGATATTTAAGTAAGAGTAAAAGGAAAGAAGGAAGGAAGGAAGGGAGGAGGAAAGGAAGGAAGGAAGGAAGGAAGGAAGGAAGGAAGGAAGGAAGGAAGGAAGGAAGGAAGGAAGGAAGGAAGGAAGGAAGGAGAAGGAAGGAAGGAAGGAAGGAAGGAAGGAGAAAAAGCTAATAAATTCATCATCAAAATCAGAAGGGCGTATAGCGAGAAAAAAAAGGAGAGAAAATAAAGGAAAGAAAAAGGAAGAAAGAAAAGTTCAAGAGAGTTACGTTACTACCAGACTGAACAGATGATAAGGTCAAAGAAAAAAATTGAGAAAAAAAAACGAACGGAGAGGAAATGGTGAAGATCCTTTTTAAATGACACACACACACACACACACACACACACACACACACACACACACACACACACACACACACACACACACACACACCAATGCATGATAAATAGCAAAGTAAGTTAATAAGAAGAGGGAAACTCGAAACAAAAGACCAAAAGACAGCGACAGGAGACAAGGGTTTAGACTGAAAAGCCGACACACACACAGACACACACAGACAGACAGACAGACGGATAGAGGGGGCAGGCAGGTGGACGGAGAGACGGGCGGACAATGCTTGGAGGGACAGAGGTGGAGGGAGGGCGTTGTGGTGTCTTGTTGCGCCGCCAGGTGGACAGGTAATCAATGGCTGCCCCTCCCTTCCTCCCTCCCTCCTCTCCCTTCATGCTCCTCTTCCTCCTCCTTTCCCTCCTCCTCCCCCCCTCTCTCTCTCTCTCTCTCTCTCTCTCTCTCTCTCTCTCTCTCTCTCTTGTCTCCTACTGTACGTGCTTCCATCCTTTTTTCTTTTGCCTCTATCCCTTCATGCTTTCCTCCATTCTATTATTTGTGCCTTCGTTTTCCACCTCCACCTCCACCATCACCACCACCACCACCTTGTTCCCTTCACTCTGTTTCACTTCACGCTCCCTGCCTTCCCGCTGTCACCTCTCCCGCTTCCTCCTTCCTTGTTTGCCTCGTGTTTCTACCTTTTCTTGCTTCCCCTCACCCTATTTACCTCCCTTCCCGAAGCTCTTGTGTGTGCGCGCCTTCAGGGTACTGCTCGTCTTTTTCTTATCTCATGCGGCTTTGGCTTCGTCTTGACACCTCCTTTTAACCTCCTTTCATCCTCTTTCAACCTCCCTCCCCGATC
Organism: Portunus trituberculatus; assembly: GCF_017591435.1. NCBI lineage: Eukaryota > Metazoa > Arthropoda > Malacostraca > Decapoda > Portunidae > Portunus > Portunus trituberculatus. The sequence continues at coordinate 9,044,133 of NC_059302.1, read as the reverse complement.
ACCTTTGCAAGCTGACCCTCTCTCCCCTCCTCTATTCTCTCAATCCCTAATCGTCCCTGTATAAGATAAAGTACAAAGCCGGTGTGTTTGTACCCTCCTCCTCCAGCACGTGAAGGCGAACGCATCTACAAAGCAAAGGATCCACCGCAGGGCACGTGACGGGATGGATATAAAGAGGGATGGGATGCACCGGAAGAGGAATAAAACGTCCTGAAAGATAACCCGGAGAAGAACTTCACGAAATGGGTGTGATTAGTGTACATGGTGGTGGTGAGGTGTTGTGTTCAGAGGGTGTTTGGGTGTAGCTTATTTGTCTTTCTGTTTTGGTTTTTCTATTTGTCTGTCTCTCTCTCTCCATCTTTCTATGTCTCTGTCTGTTTCTCTGTTTGTCTGTCTGTCTGTCTCTCTCTCTCTCTCTCTCTCTCTCTCTCTCTCTCTCTCTCTCTCTCTCTCTCTCTCGCTCGTGATTATGTCATCAATACATTTCACTCCGAGGTTTTGAAAGTGGAAGTGTTCCATAGTGGCGTTAATTGCAACGAGTACACCACCATCTTTACTACAATCACCACTGTTACTACTACTACTACTACTACTATTACTACAATTACTACAAACTGACACAGAAACTAACAACCTCAGTAAAACATCCGTAACAAAAACAACAATAAGAAACGGTAACAATATCTACTTCCACCATCGCCTCTATTGA
>NC_059302.1:9025924-9040924 GCF_017591435.1 Portunus trituberculatus | reverse complement strand
GCATACGTAGCAAGTTGTTGGCGTTGAATGGGTAATATCTGGGGCGGTGCGGTGGCAGCTCAGCCTGGACGTAAAAGCAGCAGGATCCTCAGAGCTCCAAGGGGTCGGTAAACGCGGTGATCCACGAGGGATTAAATGGAATTCCCCGGGGGCAAATACCCAAAAGGGAGTTAAGGGGAGTTAAGACGTGAGGGAAATGGGAACTTGCAGGAAGATTGGGACGTTCACTTCCATAAGCCCCACCTTGACTCGAAAAAGACAAATCGCTCCATAAAAAGTATGCTGGAGGAGGAAGAGGAGGAGGAGGCGGCGGCGGCGGCGGCGGCGGTGGTGGTGGTAGTGGTGGTGGCAGCGGCGGCGGGCGGAGGAGAGTGGAGCAAGACGCGGCTAGGAGTACTCGGACCTGATCGATCTGAGGGGCCAAGTGCCACTGAGGCGGAGACGAGTGTGGCGCCACCGAGGACCGTCTGAAGGTCTACCTCTAAGAACAAGGTGCCGGGCAAAGGCTGAGGGAATGCACGGGATACAAAAAGACATCAAAGAGGAGCATCTTCAGGGGCGGCAGACAGGGGGCGGGAGCGCTGCAGATGCCGAGGAGGAAGGCTGCAGTAGTGAAGACGTGAATGTGTGCCACTTGTATGGAAGGAAAGTATGGAGGAGGAGGAGGAGGAGGAGGAGGAGGAGGAGGAGGAGGAGGAGGAGGAGGAGGAGGAGGAGGAGGAGGAGGAGGGATGGGAGGGTGTCTCTTGAAGCCATAATACAATAGAGGCCACCATCTGGATCCCTTACATGTTGGAGAACCGTACACACACACACACACACACACACACACACACACACACACACACACACACACACACACACACACTATACCAACTCAGCCATGTATTACTAACTCATCTTCCTCCTTCACCTCTAAGCATTCGACACGAGCGTTTGCAAACCCGCCATGTGAGAGAGAGAGAGAGAGAGAGAGAGAGAGAGAGAGAGAGAGAGAGAGAGAGAGAGAGAGAGAGAGAGAGAGAGAGAGAGAGAGAAAGGGGCGGACAAGCGGGCGGGCGGGCGGGAGCAAGAGAGCGGCGCCCCGTGCATGACTCCCTCTCCCCAAGCCGAGCACCGCCACTTACCAGGTTAGCTTTAAGCCCGCAGGGAGGCGAAGGCTTGTGGCGTTACAGGGGCGCGGCTTCAGGTCTTAATTTGGGAGGCTCCAGGTCTTTGTGGGGATGAGATTCTGGTCTTAGCGGGGGTGACCTTGGCTCTTACGTTAGCTTCGGAGCCTTGGAGAGGGTAGACTAGGGTTTTATTGTGTGTGTGTGTGTGTGTGTGTGTGTGTGTGTGTGTGTGTGTGTGTGTGTGTGTGTGTGAGAGAGAGAGAGAGAGAGAGAGAGAGAGAGAGAGAGAGAGAGAGAGAGAGAGAGAGAGAGAGAGAGAGAGAGAGAGAGAGAGAGAGAGAGAGAGAGAGAGAGAGAGAGAGAAGGATTACCGGAATATTCTTGGGGGCCCTAAAGAGGAGAAAAGAGCCAAAGTGTAAGATTTTCAAATAGCAAGCGGCCGCGGGGGAAGGCAAGCGGAAGAATGCAGAGAGACACATATTCCGCTGCGAAGGGGGATTACAACATGCAGAAGAGGACCTACATTAGCGAGGCCTGGCTAGTGAACAGCAGGAGGAGCAGGTGGTGGAGGTAGTGGTGGTAGCAGTGGTGGAGGTGGTGGAAGAGAAATGGGGAGAGAGAGGAAATGGAAACAGGGACTTAGGGAATGGAATGATGATGAACGTAGAGGCACAGAGGTAGCGGGTAACAAAGAGACACGTTGGCCTATAATGAGGTAAGCTGCTTCACTGCGTTACTCGACACTTCCCCACAGCTACTACTACTACTACTACTACTACTACTACTACTACTACTATCATAAGAGCGATGATGAGGAGAGATTGGATAAAAATGAGGAAAAGAAGACGGTGATCATGATATGGAAGTGGGTGAGAAAGAAATGGAAGAACACAAAGATAGAAAGAAGGAGGAGGAGGAGGAGGAGGAGGAGGAGGAGGAGGAGGAGGAGGAGGAGGAGGAGGAGGAGAGGAAGAGGAAGAGGAAGAGGAGAAGAAGAAGAAGAAGAAGAAGAAGAAGAAGAAGAAGAAGAAGAAGAAGAAGAAGAAGAAGAAGAAGAAGAAGAAGAAGAAGAAGAAGAAGAAGAAGAAGAAGAAGAAGAAGAAAGAAAAAGAAGAAGGAGGAGGAGGAGGAGGATAGCTACGACGATGATGAGAAAGTGGGAAAAGAAGAGAAGCAAAACAGTACGGACAAGGATGATGACACACACACACACACACACACACACACACACACACACACACACACACACACACACACACACACACACACTGAGAAGACCAAGAGAGCGTTTTTCAGCGTGCCAAGTGTAGGTCTCGAGATGAAGCAGGCAGGAGAGAGAGAGAGAGAGAGAGAGAGAGAGAGAGAGAGAGAGAGAGAGAGAGAGAGAGAGAGAGAGAGAGAGAGAGAGAGAGAGAGAGAGAGAGAGCGCTACACACACTTCTTTCTCGTATATATCGTTAAATACTGCAATCTGAGGTCACGCCACTTGACCTTTCGATCTCGGGTTAAGGTCAAAAGTGCTCCATGAATCCTTACCGAGATCCTACATCCACCTACTGCATATAGATTCTTATCGTATCCTCCTCCTCCTCTTCCTCTTTCTCTTCTTCTTCTTCTTCTTCTTCTTCTTCTTCTTCTTCTTCTTCTTCTTCTCCTCCTCCTCCCCCCCCTCCTCCTCCTTCTTCTTCTCCTTCTCCTTCTTCTTCTTCTTCTTCTTCTCCTCCTCCTCCTCCTCCTCCTCCTCCTCCTCCTCCTCCTCCTCCTCCTCCTCCTCCTCCTCCTCCTCCTCCTCCTCCCTCTTGTACATTGCGCATTATTCCATTCTATATCCTTCAAGTCTAATATCATTCCAGTTGAAACCTCAAAATTTTCTCTGCCTCTTTTTTTCAGTAATTTGTTGTTTGTTTGACTATGAGTATCGTAAGTTAATATCCTTCAATCTAATCCTAGTACTACCGTATTCTCCTATATCCTACTGATTTATTGTTTTTACCTGACTTCCTACTACTACTACTATTACTACTACTACTACTACTACTACTACTACTATTACTACCACCATCACCACCGGTCCTTCCTTCACCCTGTGTCTACCTTCTGCATGTAAATCCTCTTAGGTTCTCACGTTCCTCCCTCACCTTCTGCTCATCTTTTTTCCACACAGGTCTACTCTCCGCGCCTCGTGTCCCCTCTCCCTCATCTCCTGTTACATACACCATAATACATTTTACTTTCACTTCCTCCTCCCCTCCTCCTCTTCGTACTCTTTCTCATTCTCCACGCTCTCTATTCTACTTCTTCTGGTTTTTGTCCTCGTCCTCCTAAGTCTTTTCGTTCTGATCCATTTTCTATTTCTACTCCTCATCCACTACCTTATCTTTTTATATTTCCTTTTTTGTCGTCCTGGTTCACTTTTTCCTACTCCTCTTCCTTCTACTTTCTGTTCTGGTCTACCTACAAATCATCTTCCTCATAATCGTTCTCCTCCTCTCTCTCCTAGCCAGTTTTCCTCCTCACATCACCAATATACTGGGAATCTAAACACACTACAAACACCACTGTATCTCCTCCTTCAGCTCACTACGACGCATATTCATTTTCGTTACCGCCACTTCTGTCAGTCTCTCGTCATTACCACTACCACCACCACCACCACCACCAAAATCATCAACAGAATGCTTCTCCTAGCGTTTGCCACAAGTAATGCCAATAAACACCAGGACTAGAATCATTAGTTGGCATCAGTACTATATATTTCTACTTGGCTTTAAAGTTTCCGCAAGTCAGAATCATAGCAGTCGTCTTTATATTACGTTTTCTGTGGTAAAAAGGACTGTGTTCGGTGTTGAGCGTGTTTACAGGGCGCCACCAGTCTTTCTCTAGGGCGTTTATGATGGATGGTATGAAGGGCAAATGAGCGGCAGCAGTAGCCATAAAGAAGCGGATGTAATATTGTAGAGATGGGAATACAAAGGAATGATAAAGTGGAATGTATGTACTGGGGTAATACTACAAGAATTCACATGTTTGAAGAGTATTGCACTTGTTCCTGGCACTGTTGTTGCTGCTGCTGCTGCTGCTGCTACTACTACTACTATTACTACAACAGGCAATACAAATAATAATGACGATAACACCAATACGATAACCATATCTAAGAATTGAAACGAACTTTGAATGGAAATTTGAATGAAAAAAGACAACCTCCCCAAACAAACTAAAGCGAAAAACGAAAAAAAAAAACACCCTGAAATGATAATCATAAATTCCTGAAAAAAATATTCTTAAAAAACAAAGACCTTGAGCTCTGAGCTCGTTCCGTAGGGTAACGTCTGGCTGTCTCATCAGAGACTGCAGCAGATCAAACAGTGAATTACACACACGGTAGCTCAGTGGTTAGAGCGCTGGCTTCACAAGCCAGAGGACCGGGGTTCGATTCCCCGGCCGGGTGGAGATATTTGGGTGTGTCTCCTTTCACGTGTAGCCCCTGTTCACCTAGCAGTGAGTAGGTACGGGATGTAAATCGAGGAGTTTTGACCTTGTTGTCCCGGTGTGTGGTGTGTGCCTGGTCTCAGGCCTATCCGAAGATCGGAAAGCTCTGAGCTCGTTCCGTAGGGTAACGTCTGGCTGTCTCGTCAGAGACTGCAGCAGATCAAACAGTGAAACACACACACACACACACAGAGAGAGAGAGAGAGAGAGAGAGAAAGAAAAATAATCAAATCATTATCAAGGGCGAGAGTGAAACGCAACACTGGCGGCGACGAGGAGAGTGTCACTACCTTTCTCTTGGAGGCGGAGCGCTGAAGGAGGTACTTCCCCAGATAGTACTGTTGCCTGCCGGTGTGTGCGGGCATGCTGAAGTCAGGAGAGGGCCGCCCCGTGCCGTTCTCTACCATCCTGGCCTCTCATGGGCGTGCGGGCGTGGCTGGAGACGTGGTGGGAGCCTCCTGGACATGGCAGTGTGGTGGAATGTTTACCCCATGCGTCGCCAACACCCGCAGTTTGATTACTCCTCCCTTTCCTGATCCTCTTCCTTGCACTTAACTTCCGCTTCTCCTTTTCTCTTTCCTACTTTTCTCTTTCTGTCTCTTATGGTTTCGCTTCCTCGCACAGTCGATTGTTTCTCCGTCACGGCTTCAGCGATGCGCCCTCCAGCCCGTGCCGTCCCTCTGCTGCCCTCTGGTTAGGCCTAAGGCGAATAGGCTTTGTGAGATTCCGGACGTTTTTATCGGGACAACTCCTCCCGGCCTCACCTTGCCTTTATTTTTATCAGATTTTTTTTTTTTTTCAGTGTTTGTTTTCTTACTATTTTGAATCGTATGAAAATCAGTTCGCTACTTTATTGTGTTCATGGGTGAGGATTTGCTCTCGATGAAATGTTCAGCGTTTTGCTCAGGTATGTCGCGCGATCGAACGAGTGAGCGACTGGCGGACGCTTGCTCGCGCGCGCACACACACAGGCGTATACACACACTAGCAATTCTCGTGCACTCCAATGTTAACATGGAGCCAAAGAAAAAGAAAAAGAAAAACAAGACAACCGCAAGGACGCAACCAAACCAAGACAGCTGGGAGTCTATACTTAACCCACTTCAATTAAAGCAAAAAAAAAGAGAAGAAGAAGAAGAAGACAAGGCTCATTTTCCCCCCAAACAAAAGCCAAGCCATTAACTCCAGCGTAAGCAAGTGGTATTTTAACCAAGCCTAAATTAATTAAGTCTCTCTCTCTCTCTCTCTCTCTCTCTCTCTCTCTCTCTCTCTCTCTCCGGAATACTAAAAGCAGAGAGAGAGAGAGAGAGAGAGAGAGAGAGAGAGAGAGAGAGAGAGAGAGAGAGAGAGAGAGAGAGAGAGAAAGCGCCCTGACTACCGTTCCTTCATTCCTTCTATTACTCCTTTCCTCATCCGTTCTTTTCTTTCTCTCCAGCTCTACTATCTTCCTCATCTTCTGCACCTTCTTCCCCCTCTTTCCTATCTTCCTTCCTCCGCCAACGCAACCTTCCTAGGCCACCTCCCTTCTTCTCTCTATATATCTCTTTCCTCCCTCCCTCCCTCCCTCCATCTTCCCCCCTCCTTCTCCCAATCTCCGCCAACACAGCCTTGTCTTTCTTACTACCTCCTCTCCCCATCCCCCAGTCTCTCTCTCTCTCTCTCTCTCTCTCTCTCTCTCTCTCTCTCTCTCTCTCTCTCGTCCATGTTCCTTACTCCCTATTTCCTTCCTTCTTTCCTTTCTACCTTATTTCTAATTCATGTTTTTCTTTTCCCTCTCTCTTTCTCCATCAATGATCTCGCTTCTCTACCAAAGCCTCCCACTGCTCTCTCTCTCTCTCTCTCTCTCTCTCTCTCTCTCTCTCTCTCTCTCTCTCTCTCTCACGTGGTCCAGCGGTCCCTTATTGACTACTGACTGGTGTTGGGCGTGGTGATCTCTCGGGGTGATAAACATGATTGTGTCACTTGCGACTATTCCTGCACGTGTCCTACGCAATGATGCCCCATAGCTCAGTGAATATCGAAGCTCTATCTATACAACACCTACAATTTAAGCTTGGGGTGTTATATTGCTAGTCTAAGTAAAGTGTGTAAGAGTTCAGTGGTGTTCATTCATATTTTTCTGTGTAAATCGCATCTCTCTCTCTCTCTCTCTCTCTCTCTCTCTCTCTCTCTCTCTCTCTCTCTCTTACATACTACTAGTAGTATTACTGCTCCTGCTGCTGTAAGTATGTCAGACTGTTGGTTGTGAAGGAGATGGAACGAGAGAATGAGTAGTGAACTGTCATTATGTCCCTTCTCTGGCTAACTCGTCCTGCTCCATCTTCTGTTGCGTCTCTCTCCTTATTTCCCTTTATTTGTGTTTTTGTGTGGCCTACTGTTGTAATGTTTCTGTTTAATTTTCTTCTTCCTACTCCTTCTCCTCTTTCCAGTTCTCGTGTTCCTCTTCCTGTTACGTTTTCTTTTTATTCCTTCGCCCTCTATTTTTCTTTTTTTTTTTTCTTCCCATGCTGTCCTGCCATCCTCACATTCCTCATTCTTCTTCCTCTCATCTCATCATCATTCCCTTCCATTTCTTTTTTCTCTTATGCTTGTCTTCCCTCTCCTTTCTCTTCCCTCTCTCACTAGTCATTAGCACCCATGCCTTTCTTTTCATCACCATCCTTTCCTTCTCCATTTTCCCTTTTCTCTTTCATCACCTCAGTTTCACCCATTACGCCTCTCCATTCCCATACTTTCATGTTCTCTTACATATCCCTTTTCTTATTCTCTCTCTTCCCCGATATTTCCACTCTCACAACCTCCTCGCGCTCTCCCCTCAGTACTTTTATCTCTCCTTCCCTCGGTCGCCCACTCTGCCTCTCTCCCTCCCCCCTCCTTAGTGCTGCAGTGACCAGGCGCCAGTGTAGGTAGCATCTCACGTCTGGGTCACCGCCAGAGGGAGGAAGAACCGCAAAGCCTGATTATTACCTTCCGAGAGAGAGAGAGAGAGAGAGAGAGAGAGAGAGAGAGAGGGGGTATTAAAGCTGGAGTGAAGCTGAATGAAGCCTCTGACCTAACGTCTGAGTTTGGAGGGTTTCCTTGCTTCCGGTGTGAGAAAATAGTCTTGTTCTCAACTCAAAGGGTCTCTCTCTCTCTCTCTCTCTCTCTCTCTCTCTCTCTCTCTCTCTCTCTCTCTCTCTTTCGATTAGTGGCAGCCAAATTTCACGCATTACAATTACGTAACAATTTTCTCCTAATGAAAGTGGGAAGTAAGGCCCCGGAATATACGCGGTCTCGAATGCAATCGATGCAAATACCTTTCCTAAGAATAAATATTTACATCTGCATATATACATTTAATTTTCGTGCGCGCGCGCGCGTGTGTGTAGTAATTGTAGTAGTAAAGAAGGGAAGGCAGCGGCTGTCCGTACCTCGTTTAACAATGCTGGTGAACTCATTCTTATAATATATGCAGCGCTATTATGTTCTATACGTGTCCTCATTGCTAAACACACACACACACACACACACACACACACACACACACACACACACACACACACACGAGTAGTCCCTCCATCCCTCGCCATCCACTTCCCACCTCCCCCCTTCCCCTGCATACCCACCCCGTCTCCTGGTCCACCCTAGGTAAGCAGCCACACCCCAGCCGTCACCTCACCCTGCGATACCCCGCCTCTCTCTCCCCCTCTCTTCTCCCTTCCCCTGCTTCCCCCGCACACTTACGGGCCGCTCCACTCCCTCCCCATCCCCCAACAAATGAATACCACACCCTTGGCAATACCTCATGTCGTCGCCACACCCCACGTCCTCCCCAACACATCTCATCCCCCCCTCTCCACACACACACACACACACACACACACACACACACACACACACACACACACACACACACACACGTACTCCGGTCTCATACCAGCCACACCCCAATACCACACGATCTTGATAGACACCACACTACATCAAGCAAACTCGTTGCCTCTTTAGATTAACCATGCAATGTTATGTAGTCATTGAAACTGTCCTGACACACACATACAGACAGACGGATATACACGAACACACGGACACTTAGACCTCAGAGCCACACCCTTGCCACTACCGCCCTACCAACTCTCCAAAGCTTCGGATTCCTAACACTAGCACTAACAACATACAACCTCACTGCTAACACCCATCTGCTTCTCTCCACTCACCGCTACCGTCACAGCCTTCCCACAGTCAGCACTCCTACGCGATTATTGGCATACCTCTTCACCATTTCACCATACCACCACCACTGCTACTACTATCATAACTAAACCTTCCTCAACACCACAGCTGTCAATGTCAAATATTCCCATGTCACTATCATTTTCCCTACCATCACCACAACACCTCGCGCCCTGAACAACTAAGCCTAACATATCTATCATACACGCACACGCACACACACGCATACACCCACACACTTTCAGCCACGACCACCACCGCCACCACCATCACACAAGCCTTGCGTCGTCCACCGCCCCGCCAACCAGCCCACAAAAAATCTTTAAAGCCCTTGGTCCGTGGGTGTTCGTGTATGGAGGCTCACGCTCACCACCACCACCGTCCCTCCGTGTCACACTCCGCGCCGCACTTCCCCTTCGGGCTTCAAGTGAAACAGTTCGCGCTACTCGACCTCGTTCCGTCCAAGTTTGCCTTAGTGTGATGCGGGACCAGCTAAGGCAAATGGCTAAACTGCCGCGGCGGACGTCTCGATTCACACAGCAAGGGTGACCATCTACAACTGAGGACGGGAAGCCGGCGGGACCCCTCAACCCTCATCGCTGGTTGCCAAACGCTGCCAGACAACCAACGCGTTTATTGATGAATATTTTCCCTATCTCTCTCGCTCTTTTCTCTTTCTCCGTCTCCCGTAGGTTTTTTTTTCTTTTTTTTTTTTTTTGTAATGTCTTGCGGATTTGCAGGAGACATGAATCAGGTTGGAGCCAAACCTTGCCGCCTCAGAATAGCGATTGAGGCTGACTGGATGAGAAGTGAACAGACAGGTGAAGGCAGGTGAGGAAGGGAGGGGAAGACACGGCGGCCTCCTCCCGACGAAGTAGTGCCTGCCTGCCTCCACACCACCAGGGAAGGCAGTCCGGGACACGCCTCACCCACTCGCCACCACACAACAGACGATGCGTGAACGCCATGTATGTCAAATGACCCACAAGACGGCGAGCAGGCAGGTGGCGGGAGACTCAAATAGAGACGTGAATGCATACCGATCCATACCATGTAAATGAAGCCACGTCTATCTCTTTTTAATGCGACCGTACAGACAACAATATCGGGGATGATAATGATGGTTGTATTATTCCTATTGTTGTTGTTGTTGTTGTTATCATTACTATTATCATCATTATTATTATTAACATTATTATTACTTATATTCACTGCTACTACCGCTATCATCACCACTACTACTACTACTACTACTACTACTACTACTACTACTACTACTACTACTGCTACAACTAACTACTGCTGCTGCTGCTACTACTACTACTACTACTACTACTACTACTACTACTACTACTACTACTACTACTACTACTACTACTATTACTACTACTACTACAACAACAACAACAACAACAACAACAACAACAACAACAACAACAACAACAACTACTACTACTACTACTACTACTATTACTACTACTACTACTATCGTAAACTGGAAAATCCTTGAAAAAAGGTAGTGAAACGTGAATGAACTTTACCGTAGACTTTGACCACATCGGAACTTCACTTTAGCGAGGTTTGGCTACTTATAAGAAACACAAACACGAGAAAAGGACACGGGAATGAGATAATCACTTGGGAGAAGTGTTAACAGTTCTGAACACAAAATCATGACGTATGTTCATCGTTACTACCCCGTCATATCCTACCAAGACTATGGACCACATTCTGAAACACTTCTTGGCCACCTCTCCGATACATTCTAAATACTCGAAATGAAGTGACACGAGTTTTCTTAAGGGTGTTCATATAGTTGAAGTGATAGAACATCAAACTTTCTACATTATTAAACGGAGAAAATGTCTTGAAAACCGAGACTACTCATTTTTGTGGGCTTTTAGAATAGTCATGGTGAGAGAGCAAAGTGCTTTACAATACGGCCATAAGTGAGATGCATGGCTTGATCTGGCGAGCGCTTCCCTGCCCCTCGTGTCTCTTCTGCTGTCCACCACCACCACCACCACCATCACCACTACCAGGATGACCCGCGCGCCGCCACAATATTGACCACCATCAGGCCGGTGCATAATTCACGGCCATAAAGCTTGTGACATGTTACGTCTTATCGCCGCCAGCTTAGGTGTCAATAGTGACCCCCTCTCTCCTCCCCCTCTCCCCCGACCGCACCCCCTTTTCATCTCTCTCTCTCTCTCTCTCTCTCTCTCTCTCTCTCTCTCTCTCTCTCTCATCTATAGATATTTTCTAGTTATTTTGATAGTGCTTTTTGTGAAGGTATTGTTATATTCCCTTTATTTTGTTCCAACGTAATAATAAACACGCACGTGCGCGCCCGCGCGCGCAGCACACACACACACACACACACACACACACACACACACACACACACACACACACACACACACACACATTATTGATCTTTCAGAAGTCAACGCCTGAACAATTGGAAAAACAAATGTAATGAAATAATTACTCCCTTCCTGCATATAGAATAGTAGTAGTAGTAGTAGTAGTAGTAGTAGTAGTAGTAGTAGTAGTAGTAGTAGTAGTAGTTATAATAATAATAATAATAATAATAATAATAATAATAATAATAATAATAATAAGACGAAGACGAAGAAGAAGAAGAAGAAGAAGAAGAAGAAGAACAATAATAATAATAATAATAGCACCACCATCACCATCAACAACAACAATTCCTCTTTAAATCAGCCCCCAATTACAAAAAGCCACACTAAACAGACAGATCCGGAGACACAAGAAAGATACAATCGGCAATAAAATCACCAGACAAACCAAACGAACCAGAGACAAATCAGATAAACAACAACACGCAACAACACCAAACCAAACCCAACAACTTCCCACCATGAACCAGTGATAAAAAATGAGGAAGCAGCTGCAGCACACATCGAGAGGCACAACCGTAATGGGATGCCACCAAGAGAGGAACAAATCACACTCTCTAGAGACCATGGCGCCCTCCTCCCTGGTCCCACATCCCCACCAAACACCCGGACCTACCTCTCCCAGGAAGTCGTTGGCGCCGTATCTGTCGTAGTCCCAGACGGTGATCTCGAGGGAGCGGGTCTTGAGCTCGGCACGACGCAGCGGACAGTAGTAGAAGGACTGGTTCCAGCGCGGGTCCAGGGTGTTGGCCACAGCCTTGGTGCGGCGTTTAGACTTCTCGCTGCAGGGGTGGGGAGGAAAGAGGCCATGTATGCGGCTTAGTACACGTGCGGTCAAGTGTAAAGGGATACGTGCATAGGTGTGTAGGGAAGAGTATTTCTGGCATGTGTTAAGTTAGTATGTCTACCACTTGGTTTAGTTTATTTTAGAGATGTATAGATCGGTAGATGGATAATAACAGTAACAACTTAGCGTTACTTGTCTCAATTCATATTTGTGTGGGTAATATTGGGTAACATTTAAAGTATGTATTGTTCCTTTATGAATTAGTTGGTCTGCCACTCAGGGTTCGGTGTTAGTCGTTTCTTGTCTAATAATAATAAATACACTATATTGACACACACACACACACACACACACACACACACACACACACACACACACACACACACACATACACACACACACACCAATCTACAGGCGTGGGTTCGAATCCCACTAAGGATCTCTCTCTCTCTCTCTCTCTCTCTCTCTCTCTCTCTCTCTCTCTCTCTCTCTCTCTCTCTCTCTTTCTCTATCTCTCTCTCTTTCTCTATCTCTCTCTGACAGTGTGCAGTTACTGTCCCTCCTGAGCAAGGGTAAGGACTGTACGGCGCATGTGAAGCCTCAGCTTTACCATGCAGGATCTCTAGACTCTTTTCTGGAGAGTAACAGTTGATTGAGATCATGAAGAATCTGAAACACACACACACACACAAACGCGCGCGCGCACACACACACACACACACACACACACACACACACACACACACACACACACACACACACACACACACACACACACACACACACTAGTAGCCATGAATCTCGTTACAAAAATAAAGAAGTAACACCCGTGAACTGAACAAAGATGTACTGATGTCACGGCTGGAAGAGTGGCAGAGTGACGGGCAGACTAGGAACGTGTTGAGTGACAGGAGGACAGGGATGGAAGGGCGCCAGTAGACTTGTTGACCTAAGAAGACAGTGATGGGCAGATCTTTGTGTGTGTGTGTGTGTGTGTGTGTGTGTGTGTGTGTGTGTGTGTGTGTGTGTGTGTGTGTGTGTGTGTGTGTGTGTGTGTGTGTGTGTGTGTGTGTGTGTGTGTGTGTGACGCCTTACCTTCGGTCGGGCAGCAGGAACATCTTGGCGTACGGGTTTCTTGGGGCGCCGTTTGGTCTCGGGGGCAGGTCGACGGCACTCACAATGGTCACGACGAGCTGTTGGTTCATGGGGTCGAACCACAACTTGAGCTGCAGGGCGACACAATACAGGGGAGTGTGACAAGTGGCAGAAATAGTAGTGGAACTCTGAGTTAATGGTAGAGATAGCGGTGTGGGCACAAGGGGACATCATACTGCGGCAGGCTGGAGTCACAGGCGAGATGGCGGTGTGGGTGGAAGAGAGAGGGGGACCAAGCCAGTCTCTAGTACAGCCGTGACTCTGCCGCAGCAGCAGTAGCAACAGCAGTAGCACTCCACCGCCACCAAGAGTCGGCGGGGTTAGATAAATGAAACACAGGAAATGGTGTGAGTACGAACCCCATAGGCAAACAAATAGTATAATCCTCTCTCTCTCTCTCTCTCTCTCTCTCTCTCTCTCTCTCTCTCTCTCTCTCTCTCTCTCTCTCTCTCTCTCTTTCCGTGATGACGTTTTCATGCCGGCGAGAAGCAATCCACTGCCGCCTCTGTGGAAACACGAGGTCAAGCAGTACTCTCCTACGTGGCCAGAGGGAAGTGCCGCGAAGGGATATACCAGTACCTCCTCTCTCCATTTTTCACGCAGCAAGTGGCGGGAACTGCTCGTGTTGGGATTCCAATGCATATAAAACTTAAGTCGGAAAATAGTAGTCAAATAGTAAAGGCTTGCAAGAGACCGAGGTTAGCGGGGCTGTGTACGTGGCGCCACATGCAGGGCCAGCCACCCAACTCACCTGCAGCTTGCCGATAATGGAGGGGGAGTGGGTTCGTATCCTGAAGGTCTCTGGCGAGCCTGGCGAAGTGATGGTGACGCTGGGTCGCCGGTCCTGCCGCGGCTCGGGCAACCTGCGGGGCTCGTAACCTTCGCCTGAAGAATAGACAGTGTTGGACGTGATTCTCAATTTGATATTTGTAATGTCTGCTCTCTTAAAATCATCATACTCTAGCATTGATATCATTGTCTGCTTCACTACACACACACACACACATACACACACACACACACACACACACACACACACACACACACACACACACACACACACACACACACACACCTTTGGGAACAAGGCCAGTGAGGGTGTGTCGTCTGCCCCCTTGTCGGTCGACGTCCGACAGTAATCTCGATACCATGAGTTCGACCTGTGGCTCCTGGCGGGATTCTGAGGTGATTTCAAACACCTCCTCAAAGGACTTGCCTTGCAGGGAGCGTCCATTCCACTCCAGCACCTCGTCCCCTGGAAGCAACAAGCGAAGAAAGGGAAATCATCACTGTGTTTCGTGCACAACTCTTCAGAATCTACAGAAGAATTATGTCAAGCAGATCATGAAACTATGTTTGATATCTATTAGAAATAAATATCACAAAATCAGAAAGGGTATCATAAAAAAAATCAACTTGATCCATGAAAATCAAGTTGGAGAACAGAAAAAAGTATCAAGGTCAGAAAGGCTTTATTTCATGGCTACAAAATATCAATCCGTTAGTGGTAATGGAGTATCAAAAACACAGCATACTATAATCTTTCTCTACTCCTTTTTAGATGCGCGGCGTGCCACACCCAGCAGTGTCCAGCTGGTGAGGCTGTGCCGGTGGTTCACCTCCATTGCCGCGACACACACCACCTCTCAAAACACACCTTCCGCCCGAGGCTTTGCTCACCTCTTCTAAATAAGGAAGCAGGAAGCAAAACATCAGAGGCGCATTTCTTCCATGGGGAGCCAAACAATGGGCCTCACCCTCCAGGCAATTACCACGCCACCCTTTGATGACACTACCTTACAAAAAAATCATT
>NC_059302.1:9010924-9013424 GCF_017591435.1 Portunus trituberculatus | reverse complement strand
GAGATATCTTGGAGTCGCCGAGGAGAGTGTAGAGCGAAGACGAGGAGAGCGGCGGGCAGGCATGCAGACGGACAGCAAACAGGTCGAAGAGTAGGACGAGGAGGGATGGAGGAGGAGGAGGAAGAAGAGGAGGAAAAGGCAAAGGCGGATGAGGAAAAGGATGTGACGGAGGAGGAGTAAGGCGAGCAAGCCGCGAGGCACGGGCGCTGGGCACTGGCTGACTCCCCGCCGCGGCTCGGACACCACCGGCAGGTCTGGCTTCTGGCTTGCTGCCGCTTACACGCAAGGCAGGACACGACACACCTCACCATGAACTCTCTCACATTTTAGACAAAGTAGCAGAGGAGTGAGGCGGAGGGGAGTCAGTAGAGCCCAACGAAGGAGCCTGGACGGAAGTTTGCACGAACCAACTGAACGAACAAGCATTTACGATCGATCCTGGGGCCTCGGCGTGAGGGAAGCAGAGACAGACACTTTCATTAAGGGACACTAAGTGATGTAGCCACAAAACACAAGAATAACCATTGCAGTGAAAACTTGAAAACAAAAATGGAAACCAATACTTAAATAATTATCTTACTTGAGTAATGAAATTCTTGATCTATTTATATTTGACTTGAGAGACGGTGGCTTAAGGCAATCTTTAACGGGAGGGTTGATAACATGGGTACTCACCGGCTCAAGGGGGCGCTGCTCCCTCCCTTACCCCTTCAAATTGATGCTCCAATAGCCTAACTTTGGCAAGGAAACCTGACAACACTGATGGGGGAAGGAGAGGGGGCTTGACAACACTGACAACAGGGTGGAGAGACTTGACAGCACTGATGTGGGGACGAAAGGAGAAAGTGGGAATCCGACAACACAGGTAGGTGAGGGTGAGGGAGTGGGCGCTTGACAACACTGATGATGGTGGGAGGAGAAGAGGACTTAGCAACACTCGTGAGGAGGTGAGGGGAGGGAGCGGGAACTTGACATCTCTAGTGGGAATGGGGATAGGATGAGGGAAGTAGAAACTTGACAACGATGAAGAGGAGACCCTGACAACACTGGTGGGAGGGGAACCTTACTTCACTGGAGGATGAAGGGACCCACACAACAATGACAGTTCGGGGAGAGTTGGTGGGAAGTTGTGACGATGGTGTGGATGGTGGGGAGGCTGACAACACTGATGGTGGTTAAGGGGAAGGATAATACTGATAATGGAGGAAAGGCATCTGAGAACACTGGCCTAGATGATAAGATGGTGGTAGTGAGTAGAGGGAGCCTAACATTGGTGGTGGAGGGGAACCTTAAGAAATCCTTGCCATTACTGTAGCATAAAGATCTAACCTAACTTAACCAAACACGAGTCACGTGAGTATCCATGTCACACCCATTACTGTCACTTAACTCAAGAAACCTGGCGAAGGAATAAACAAAGACGTGAGAAATAAACAATACCAATAAAAATAACAACAATAATAATAATAATAATAATAATAATAATAATAATAATTATAACAATAATAATAATAAATAAATAAAAAGATAGCAACCGTTTCAAATTAAAAACAAAACTAATCAAAACGTGTGAGTGAGAGAACAATTTCTTTCCAACACAAATGACGGACAGAGAGACCAAGAAGGAGCTGGGACGGGGATGGGTTGGTGTGACTGAAGCAACGAACAAAGCTCTGCACTCCTATCATATCACTTAGCCGCCAGAACTAAACACAATCAGAAGGAAAACCAATCATAACCACAGCGACGCAAACATAATGCGTGGAAGACTGTGTGAATGGGGAGAGGAAAGGTGGACGAGGAGGGAGGGATTGGATGGTCGGCACGACGGACGGATGGAGAGGATAGGAGAGGAGAGGAGAGGAAGGGAAGGGAGGAGAAGAGAGGAGAGGAGAGGAGAGGAGAGGAGAGGAAAGGAGAGGGTCTTCTCACCGCCAGGAGAGTCTTGATGGTGGCGTGTACTATTTCCTGCCGCTTATACCGCTCTGCCACCGCCTCGCCCTCGCCTGCAGGAGAGAAAAAGAGTCTGTTACTGCATCGCCCTCGCCCGCCACACGAAAGGCAGTGTCAGTTATGGCGGTAGAGATAACAACAGTGATAAGAAAGGAATGGTAGGTGTCGTTGTGGTGATAGTAGTAGTAGTAGTAGTAGTAGTAGTAGTAGTAGTAGTAGTAGTAGTAGTAGTAGTAGTAGTAGTAGTAGTTTAATAATTGCAAAGATAATAAATAAAAAAGTAAATCTAATTAAAAAAATGCCTTTGGGTCTCAGGTCAATACACACACGCACACACGCACACACGCGCACGCAATAACGACGACAACAACAACAACAACAACAACAACAACAACAACAACAACAACAACAGCAACAGCAAAAGAAAGAAAAAAGAAGCAATATTAAAAAAAAAACAGAGAAAAGAAAAAATATAACAAAAACATGAAAAAAATCACCTAAGAGTTATTTTCGACACACACACACACACACACACACACACACACAC
>NC_059302.1:8978424-9005924 GCF_017591435.1 Portunus trituberculatus | reverse complement strand
AGGGGAAATTTCAAGGGGGGTTGTATCACTGCATATCAAGAACATCACGCTACCCTGTGAGAGAGAGAGAGAGAGAGAGAGAGAGAGAGAGAGAGAGAGAGAGAGAGAGAGAGAGAGAGAGAGAGAGAGAGAGAGAGAGAGAGAGAGAGAGAGAGAGAGAGAGAGAGAGAGAGAGGGTCAGAGGAGAAACACGCCTCGAAGTAGTAGTAGAAAAAAGGACGAGTAGGAAAAGGAACGATCGACTAGCATACAAAAGCACTTGCAAGAACTATCCGAGAAATATTGATCCTCAGCCACCTGACCTCTCTCTCTCTCTCTCTCTCTCTCTCTCTCTCTCTCTTGACGTCCTCCTCCTCCTCCTCCTCCTCCTCCTCCTTTAAGTTTTCTCCATCATCCTCATTTTCAACCTCACAGTTCTTGATCTATTCTTTCATCTTTCTTGAATGTTCTTGTTCATCATCATCATCATCATCATCATCATCATCTTCATCATCATCATCATCATCATCAATATCATTATCATGTTTTTAGTCTCGTTCTTCTTTTTCTTCTTGTAACTGTTCTTCTTTTTCTTTTGTTTTTATCTTTTCTTTTCATATTTCCCAATTTTCTTGTTCCTCGTCTTGCTCCTTCAACTGCTCCTTAATATACATGTGTAGGTTGTCATAAATATATAGAGAGAACTGGTGTGTGTGTGTGTGTGTGTGTGTGTGTGTGTGTGTGTGTGTGTGTGTGTGTGTGTGTGTGTGTGTGTGTGTGTGTGTGTGTGTGTGTGTGTGTGTGTGTGTGTGTGTGTGTGTGTGTGTGTGTGTGTGTGTGTGTGTGTGTGTGATAACGAAGTACTCTTGGTGTTAACAGTACACCTACATAAATACAGTCAACCAAGTCGGGCTACTTAACTCTTACATTGTTTTTTTCCTTCTCCACAATTACCCTAGAGAACCTACTGAGCCCACGAGACTGTGAGACCTAAACTACTCCATCATTCATTCATTTTGCACTCAACATTACACTTTGAAAATAGATTCACACACACACACACACACACACACACACACACACACACACACAGGAGAGCTAAGTTTATCCATTACTGTGACTGTCACTATATAAACCTCCTCAAATCTCAGCATCCAGTGTGGGACCATTACCACATTCAGTGACTGAGAACTAAGAAGAATCCAATGCCTGTATTGATCACAGCCTTCATCGTCTATCAAATGCATGTCAGTGTCCTTTTGTCATTCACTGTACTTCGTTCCTTCCTTTCATGTTCTCTCTCTCTCTCTCTCTCTCTCTCTCTCTCTCTCTCTCTCTCTCTCTCTGTGTGTGTGTGTGTGTGTGTGTGTGTGTGTGTGTGTGTGTGTGTGTGTGTGTGTGTGTGTGTGTGTGTGTGTGTGTGTGTGTGTGTGTGTGTGTGACCTCCTAGCTTTGGTTTTGTTAAGTCTATCCGTTGTTGTTTTTTTATTTTTGTTTTTATACTATTCTTGGTCGAGAGAGAGAGAGAGAGAGAGAGAGAGAGAGAGAGAGAGAGAGAGAGAGAGAGAGAGAGAGAGAGAGAGAGAGAGAGAGAGAGAGAGAGAGAGAGAGAGAGCTAAGACGAGTTACGGAAATGAATATAAAACTAAATAAATAGCACAAGAAATACGGAAATAAAAAAAAAAAAAAAAGATATACATATGGCCAGAAGAGCAAATGACATGTTGGGGAAGAGACAGATTGACCGCAGATGGCAGGCGCAGTAGAGGGAGACGAGACAAGAGGTGAACAGATGAGAGTGAAAAGTTTGCAGACAAAACTTTGCCGGCAGAGAGTTGGCGCAGTGGTGTGACTCATGACTCGTGGCGGCCGCTGCGTGGAGCGACTTTTTGTGTCTTTTAGGAAGCTGAAAACTTACTGGACCTGATGATGATGATGATGGTGATGATGATGATGATGATGATGATGATGATGATGATGGTGGTGGTGGTGATGGTATATTACTGTAACATACACATACACAAACACACACACACATTAAAAGACTAGCATCTTTTGTGTGAACCTTGTTTTTTCCTAATCTTGAAATGTTGTTTCGTACCATCTTTTATAGAGCAGAAAACACACACACACACACACACACACACACACACACACGGCCCGGTAGCTCAGTGGTTAGAGCGCTGGCTTCACAAGCCAGAGGACCGGGGTTCGATTCCACGGCCGGGTGGAGATATTTGGGTGTGTCTCCTTTCACGTGTAGCCCCTATTCACCTAGCAGTGAGTAGGTACGGGATGTAAATCGAGGAGTTGTGACCTTGTTGTCCCGGAGTGTGGTGTGTGCCTGGTCTCAGGCCTATCCGAAGATCGGAAACAATGAGCTCTGAGCTCGTTCCGTAGGGTAACGTCTGGCTGTCTCGTCAGAGACTGCAGCAGATCACACAGTGAATTACACACGTATCATACAATAATTTGAGCGTTATTTTCTTTCACACATTGTCTTGAGAAGTTAATTCTTATTGGGCTGAAATGACACCCTTGTGTCACAGCTTGCCATCCTGCTGCCACTGCTCTTATTTACTCTCATGATAACTATGATAACTATGGACTGAGTGGCGCTCTTTACATCTAATTAAACCTGTCTCGTTTTTCTGTATATTCATTAAAGTTCCTCCTATTTTTCTTATCTATTTTCCTTTATTGTCTTTATATAGCATGCTAGGTGACTGGAACTGGATCAGACTCAGCAATCACGCTGTTAGTCTAAAGTTAATAGAAAGGTTTTAAAATATTAGATCACTTTATGGACAGCCGTGATAGCTGGACATTGGCATATATCGGTGTGCTTTATACACTATTACGTACAGGTTTGATTTTTTTTTTTTTTTTTTTTTTTTTGCAGCTTCCGTTGTGTGTTCATGTTCCTCTGCTACAATCCTATCAAAATAACAAAGACGATATTACCTTCTTACATGTACAGTGCCAGTAATCGCAAAAAAAAAGTATCCATTTAAGAATGTGTTTTGAGAAATATTTGTTAATTACTATGCATTCACTAATTGATTCACTTATTTGTTTATTTATTTCATTTAATCTAATATATATTTGTTCATTAATCTCTATTTTTCTTAATTTATCTACGTACTTACTCATCTATATATTTATTTCTGCTACTGATTTGTTGTGTTTGTTCCTTCCTTCCCTACCTGTCTGCCCTCCTGTCTGCGTGTCTGCCTGCCCGTCAATCAGTCTGTTTGCCAGCTCGTCTGCCTGTCTGCATGTCTGTCTGCCTTCCTATTTGCTTGCCTGTCTCCCTGTCTATCTGTTTGTCTTCCCATCTGTCTGCCCGCCTCTCTGCCTTGCCTGTCTGCCTTCCTGTCTGCCTGCCCGTCTCCCGGCTCGCCCTCGCGTCTCCACTCCCATCCTGCCCCCACACTTTAGATCAGTACCGCCGCTGCCGCCACTGCCAACCCTGCCACATGTAGAGCACCGCATCAACATCCGCGGCATAAGTAACCACAGCATCGCTACAACAGCAGCAGCACCAGCACCAGCACCAGCACCAGCACTAGCAGAAGGAGGAAAAGGAGGAAGAGGAGGGAGGCGATGATGACTACAACAACGACGACGACGACGACGACGACGACGACGACGAAAAAAACTGCAACAGCGCCAACAACGACAACAACCAGAGAGAGAGAGAGAGAGAGAGAGAGAGAGAGAGAGAGAGAGAGAGAGAGAGAGAGAGAGAGAGAGATGAGAACAAGCAAAGGATGAAAAAAAGTAGAGAACAATTTAGAAACACGTAAAAGGAAAATAAGAAAGAAAGAAAGGAAGGAAAGGAAAACTTCAAGAAAAAAGAAAAGAAAAACTCAAATGAATAAACGAGATAAAGCAAGAAAGAAATAAAGAAGGAGGGAGGGAGGGAGGGAGGGAGGGAGGGAGGGAGGAAGGAAGGAAGGAAGGAAGGAGGCGGGAAGAGGGGAGGGATGCGGGAGAGAGGAGACTGGGAGACTGAGAAGCGGCAAGGAACCAGTAGCCGCCAGCATCCTCCTCTCCTCCTCATGGTCCTGCTCCTCCTCCCGTGGCAGCAGAGCAGACACCGCGGCGCCGTCTACCCAGAGTGGAGACAGCGACTGCCACACCGCGTCGTATATAAACTGTCTCTCACAGATGCAGCGCGCACTTCACTGGCCTGTCTTCCGCAGCGCCGCTTCAGACCTACACTAGCCCCCTCCCAAGCCTGCATGGGAGGGGCACGCGGATCAGGAGGGGTGGAAGAGCTAAGGGGCACACGAGCAAGGTGTTCGTGCTGGTTGTAGTGATGGTAAGGGGAAGGGAAGGGAAGAGAAGAGAAGAGAAGAGAAGAGAAGAGAAGAGAAGAGAAGAGAAGAGAAGGGAAGGGAAGGGAAGGGAAGGGAAGGGAAAAGGCAGGCAGGAGTATGGTAACGAATGGAGGGAATACGAAGGAGAATAAATGAGGACACGAAAGAGAAAGAATGAGGAAAAATTTGTTACTGTATTATTTCTTGGTGCGTTAATAGTACTAGTGTGTGTATGGGGTCTCTCTCTCTCTCTCTCTCTCTCTCTCTCTCTCTCTCTCTCTCTCTCTCTCTCTCTCCGGCGCCATAGGATTTTCCTCGCTGCCGCAACCACCACTACCACTTATCACCACCACCACTACCGCCACCACCACCATAGCCGGGCAATATGCGTGAATCTGCTTTTACTTATTCCAATTCTTTCGTGGCTTCTTTACGAGACACGAGGAATAACTGGGACACGCAAGTAGCAACAGTCGGCGCCATACACACACACACACACACACACACACAGAAGGGAAGGGGGAGGAGATCAGACCAGCCAGTGTTTGGTTCACCGGTCACTGATCATCTGTACATCCCACGTCCTTCCTCCTCGCCAGGAATATCCTTCAAGTCATCAATATAACGCCCCCAAGTCTCCTCTTGTCCACCACCACCACCATCACCACCATGCTCCGATATGGCTGCGGCGCCGCATGGTTCGCAGTTGAGCATGACAGACGCCCCACGCTCCTGGTCCCGGTAAATTGGCGGCTACACACCACAAAGGATACAACGCCGCCTTGTTAGTGAGGCAAAAATAACGTGAGATATTTCACCTCATGTAGGAGTGGAAATGTGCAGTACATTGACTATAATGCAGGGGATTTTGTTTATATTCCCTCAGTGTTGTTACTCCTGCTTACTCCAGGCTGTGCTTTTACTTCCCACGTTCTCTACTTGTTTCATACAACACCGCCATTTATTTAAACCGGTGTAAACCTTATCATCGTGTGGTCGTATCGTAAGCCTGGCGGGGCCCACGCGGCCGGCGGCCCGCCACGCCGGGTCCTCGTGTGACGTTGCTGGTCAAACTCGGTCCAATCAATACGCGGTGACGTCATAGGTTCGCGGCCCGCTGCCAGAGGAAGGATGATCCACCAAACACATAATGGACCATCTTTCCTGTTACACGTAATATCTGTATCTCCTCTTATCCTCCCATCCTCACCCCTACACCACCACCAGTTCTATTAATATATATCCTTTGTAGCAAAGTATGTGATTTTTTTTCAGTTAAATCGCGCAAATCTTTTCTTGCATACAGTCAGGACGGCAGTGTGTGTGTGTGTGTGTGTGTGTGTGTGTGTGTGTGTGTGTGTGTGTGTGTGTGTGTGTGTGTGTGTGTGTGTGTGTTAAATATATAAATATATATAAATATATATATATATATATATATAGAGAGAGAGAGAGAGAGAGAGAGAGAGAGAGAGAGAGAGAGAGAGAGAGAGAGAGAGAGAGAGAGAGAGAGAGAGAGAGAGAGAGAGAGAGAGAAATACATTGATACAGATAGATAGATAGATAGATAGATAGATAGATAGATAGATAGATAGATAAATACATAGATATATATGTAGATAGATAGATAGATAGATATTCTTATTTATCGTTTTGTAAATATCCATTTCTATCGAGCCTATCGTTATTGTGATTTTTGAAGCCACAGGTATTGCAAACACATATGCACACACACACACACACACACACACACACACACACACACACACACACACACACACACACACACCATTTTGTCGTTAAAATCAGTAGTATTGTAACGTGTGCACGCATGTTACAGTGTTTACGTATTCGTGTGTGTTTCAGAATTTCTTATGTAATGGTGTGAATGATTAATTCACTACTAAATAAGGACAGGAATGTGTGTGTGTGTGTGTGTGTGTGTGTGTGTGTGTGTGTGTGTGTGTGTGTGTGTGTGTGTGTGTGTGTGTGTGTGTGTGTGTGTGTTAGATCCAATACAGAGAAACATTTGAGAGAGAGAGAGAGAGAGAGAGAGAGAGAGAGAGAGAGAGAGAGAGAGAGAGAGAGAGAGGGAGAGAGAGAACAGGGAGAGGAGAGAGGAGGGGGGAAATTGAAGGTGCGTCTCAAGATTAAGAGCTGCCACCGGAATGTCAGCGCCTCTAGCCCTCCCGCCCCTCACCCACCTTATTTTCTACCTCCTCGTCCAATCTCCCTCGCCCTCACCTCGCACCCACGCCCACCTCACCTCTAACCCTCTATCTCCGCCCACTCCGCCCTTTCCTCGCTCTCAGTTTGGTCTGTTTTCTTTGTTTCCTTTTCTAGTTCCAACACGAAGGACTGGATAAGAGAAACATCCAACTGAGGAGTAACTTTGAGTCTATATTGTGATTATTAGTAGTGATTTTAATGTTTGGTTCTCTTCGTGTATTGATTTTTTCTCTATAAAGATTTGAGGTGGTATGGGGAAGCTGCAGATAAGACAAACAGTATGGGAAAGTTTTCTCCTCGCTTGTGCTTATCTGCTGCTACTATTCATAAAGGTGTCTAATCTGTTCTTAAGTTTCCTGTATTGACTCAACGCTAATAACCTGATAAATGAGTCTTTTCCAGCCATCTACTACGAGTCTATTCCGACCACTTAACGCCTTATTTGAAAACTCATCTGTTCCACTAGAATCATGAAGGCACTCCTGAAAGAGGTAACAGATGAGACGCTGATGTGTTAAAGAAAGGAGTCCTAAGCTAGAATTGGTAAGAATCGTGGCCTGCATTACATCCCCTCAATGTAAGAACCAAGGAGTGTAGGAGAGAATGACCTACTACACAAAACAAACTATGCGGTAATTATTGAGGTTAAAGAAAGGAGTCCTAAGCTAGAATTGGTAAGAATCGCACTACATCCCCTCAAAGTCGGAACCAAAGAAAAAGTGTAGGAGAGAATAGCCACTACAAACTATGCGGTAATTATTGAAACCCTGAAATGTTTGAGAAAAGCCGTTTTAAGTAAGACTCTTGGCTGTGCGCTACACCCCTTCAGTGGCAGCAGCAGCAAGGAGTGAATGACACACAGCACACAACAAGCAATGCGGTGGAGACATCATGACCCTTGCAGGACTGAATTGACTGGTCCCTCCCGTCGCATCCTTGTCCCTCCTACTCAACTTCCTCCCACTTTCTCTCTCTCTCTCTCTCTCTCTCTCTCTCTCTCTCTCTCTCTCTCTCTCTCTCTCTCTCTCTCGCCCACCCTTATCTTTCCCTCCCACGCGCCTGCCTGCCTCCCCTATTCTTATCTCCCTCTCCCTCACACCTGCCTCCCACATCGTTATCTACCCCTTCCTCACTCACTCACGCCTCCGCTCACCCCACGACCTTTCCTACACGACCACCAAGCAGCGCCCTCCCTCATCTCACCTTATTTGACCTGAGGGAGACCTTTCCTCCGCAGCGGGCGCAGCAGCGGACGCTACAGTAGTTACAGATGTGGCCCACGCCGTCCGCAAACTTGGTCTTGAGGCAAATCTGGCAGGTGGCATCCAGTTCCAAGCCTTTCTTTCTCTGCACCTCGGAGCGAAGACGGATCGTGTTCTCCAAGATCCGGACCTCATCTTGCTTTCTCCTGCGGGATACAAGCAGGTGGTGAGTCCAAGAGGAAGGTGAAGGTGTGGCAGAGTGGTACAGCTGATGTGGGGCGGTGTGTGAAGAGGTGCAATGGTACAGTACGAGTTTGCGGTACTGGTAGATATTTTTCGTAGGCAAAGGTGTGTGTGGGAGTTGTAGGAGAGAGAGAGAGAGAGAGAGAGAGAGAGAGAGAGAGAGAGAGAGAGAGAGAGAGAGAGAGAGAGAGAGAGAGAGAGAGTGTGTGTGTGTGTGGAAGCCGGATAGTGGTGGGAGGGGAGAGCTGGATTGGGATAGGGTGAGAATGGAGGGTGTCCGACAGAATGGGGTGAAGGGGAGATTAACACACACACACACACACACACACACACACACACACACACACACACACACACACACACACACACACACACACAGGAGACCATTACACACCTAAAAGAAAAAGATGCATTGATACCCTAAGCATGAACCGGCTGATACATTAGAAAACGTAAGTAAATCACTGCAGAAATACTTAGCAAGAAGTGTTTTTTTTCTCTTTCTTTTTTTCCTATTTGAATATCAGAAACGCTGCTTGACGCATTGAACCAAATAAAACAGTAATTAATACAATGATTAAACTCTATAGATGATAAATACATCCTAGAGAGAGAGAGAGAGAGAGAGAGAGAGAGAGAGAGAGAGAGAGAGAGAGAGAGAGAGAGAGAGAGAGCCGTGAGGAACAGCGGGAAGAAGCTGGAGGAGAAGGGAAGGTCTGGCTTGCCTGGCGAAAGGTTAGGGGTGAGAGAGGCTGAGGAGGCTGAGGGAAGGAGTCTGGTGTGGGGAGGAGGGGGCAGGGAGGAAGAGGAGTGGCTGTGGGGAGACTGAGGGAGAAGCTGAGGGGAGGCTGCGGGGTGGCTGTTGGGAGGCACACTAATGACTGAAAGGAAACAAACCACTCGCGACAGCAAGACAAGAAGTGAAATATATGCGAAAAGCGTCACCCGAGCTTGTCATGTGAGTAAATGATATTGGAACCAACCAGCCAGCCTATCACATTTAAATGGCACTGCTGTTTCGGATGGGAATCTTTGTGTGCGTGATGACAATGTAACTCTTCTTCAGTAGTCGAAGTTTTTTCTTCTGCTTTGTGTGATTTCCTACTCGACTCATTACCAATAATACTAGACAAAACATACGATGGTAGTGAGAAAAGGGAATCAGTGCGAGGGTTCTGTGTGCTGGGAAGAAGTCACACGGGAAGCAAAAGGAGAAGAAAGGATGCGAAGAAGGGAAAAGGAAGAAAGGAAGGAAGGAAGGAAGGAAGGAAGGAAGGAAGGAAGGAAGGAAGGAAAGAAAGAAAGAAAGAAAGAAAGAAAGAAAGAAAGAAAGAAAGAAAGAAAGAAAGAAAGAAAGAAAGGAAGAAAGAAAGAAAGAAACGAAGAAAAAAGAAAGGAAAGAAAGAGAATCAAGACAAAAACTATAAAAAAGGACTACGAGTATATATACTGTATGTATGTATGTAT
The DNA here is from genome assembly GCF_017591435.1 of Portunus trituberculatus. Lineage (NCBI taxonomy): Eukaryota > Metazoa > Arthropoda > Malacostraca > Decapoda > Portunidae > Portunus > Portunus trituberculatus. Next base: position 8,996,482 of record NC_059302.1, on the reverse strand, counting down.
GTATATATATATATATATATATATATATATATATATATATATATATATATATATATATATATATATATATATATAAAGAAGGAAAGAAAAAAATATACGAATGAATAAAGGGAGGAATGAATGAAGAAAGGAGGAAAAAAAAAGAAGATAAGGAAGGCTAAAAATGAAAAAGGAGAGAACATCTGAAAATAAGACAGGCCAGTCAGTCTGAGATGACCGCAGTGTTCTAGTGTTCTCATAACCCGCTTCACTTCATCACTACATCCTCAAACGCCCCAGAACTTCAAAAACTTCCAGATACGTCTATCAGTTCAGTAGAATGAAGAACAATACACACGCAAGCAACGGTTACCAGGATAAAAGGCAACATCCATGTCTGTAATGCACGTTATTGAAAAAAAATAAGACTAATGAACAGACTACCACTACCTGTCACTGCATCTCCAGCCACAGGAACACATAAAGGAGGGAGAATAAGGTCACCAGGATAAAAAAAAAAAAAAAAAAGACAATAACCGTGTCTGTATTGCACGTCAGCTAAAGAGGTCAACATGTAAACCATTCGCTTTCAACTCAACGTATGCGAGGAATAATTAATCAGTAGTTAGTGAAGTGGTGTAGTTTTCAGTCCGATGTGGTTGTCCAGAGGATAAGTTTTCATGAAATGAGTATCAGTATCGCAAGGACATGAGAGAGTAAGGGAAGCTACAGGAAGCCATCAAGCAATACGTTAACTAAAGTCAGTTTCCATTAATCATCGTTATTCATAAATCTAAAAACCAAACCAAAAACCAAACCACCTCATCATTCATTGTACCTTCAGTGAGCCATCTTAATCCCTTCAGTATCATGACGCGTTTCCATATTCATTCTGGTTAATATTTGATGATTTTATACAGCTTCAGAAACTTACGTGTGGTGATTAAAATAGTGAAGACAGTGGCCATTAATCTCCTGACCTCCACAGACCTTTCCTAATGAAAATAAAATCGTCTAATCACACCAAAAACTCGAGGTAAAAATGTGTCACAGTACTGAAAAAGTTAGATAAATAAATAATGATCACTGAATAAAATAAACCAAAATACAGTCTCATATCGCTTGTCACTTCGCTGCAGTACCCCTAAAGAATACCTGAAGGTTTGAATCACTTGATCACTCCTTCAGTCTGTCGTGGTTTGTTCTGAGTTCATATCCTGAATGGCATTTTGTCGCTTGTCACTTCATTACAGTATCCCTTGACTATTTCAATGAGAGGAAAAGAAACCAAAAGGCATCTGCAAATTTGAATAACTCCACCACTCCTTCAGATCGTCAGGCTCATCAGGTTCCAGGCAAACTCAAAATACTGCAGTGCGGAAAAAAAAAAAAAAAAAACAGCCTCTCTTGTCATAGACACTACATTAAACACTACAAATTTCTACACACTTATGCTATCAAAATCATAGTCGTGAAAATCAAGAAAAGAACAGCTTCAGAGTCTCTTTAACGCTTTCACTGTTAGTTTATCTTTCCCATCATATTCTACAATTTTTAAAAGACATTATTTGTATTACAGTCTCATCTAAAGTATCTATGTAGCTTGGCAAAGAATAAATCCTCATATTCTTTTTTTCCTTTGTATAACCCTTTGTATAGCCAATCTTTCCTATTGCCACCTAAATCTTTCAAAAGACAGTACCAGTCTCTTAGTAAAGGATCATACTTCCGTAAAAAGAAAGAAAAAAACTCATTTCAGCTTCACAGAGACGGAATCAACCTCATATGTTTTTTTTATGTCCATCCAGTTTACTACAGCCACTTCAATCTTGACAAGACGACTCTAGCAGTGACAGACTTTAGTAGTGTGCAAGCAAGGGACAGTTCTGAGTTCTGAGCGGGGCGTACACTGGGATGGAGGGGGTAGGGGACGGAAAGTAGTGCATTGTGGTTGATCTAGTCTTTGTTTCTTCTAACCTCCACTGCATTCCCATTGCCGTCTTATATGAACTCTAATTTCTGAACAGGAATGGTGGGTGGGAATGATAGGTAGATAAGGGTACATAAAGGAACGTTTCATACCAGAGGGACTGTTATGTGTACGTTGGACGGATTCTTTCAGCTTTTTCCTATATCCTGATGTTAGCCTCTTAGGAAAGATAGATGGATAAAGGTAGATACTGTCGCTTTTATACTTCAAGAAATTATATGCGTATGCTTATCGTCTTCTTGCTACTTCCTTTTCCTTAATAATGTTCTTATGCTAACGTTTAAATGCTATTGGTGATCCTTAAGCTTAACGAAAAGTGTCTGGTAGTAGTTATGAGGGTTACTAAAGGAGACACCACTGATAACATACTGAATGAAAGAGTAATTTGTCCCTCAGATCATGCAGTAATAAGTCACATCATTAGTAGTCTCTCTCTCTCTCTCTCTCTCTCTCTCTCTCTCTCTCTCTCTCTCTCACGGTGGTGCAGAAACATTTTGTTAACCTATTGCAGAGTAATCGTATAAATATCCTTCAAAATCTATCCATCTATCTATTTATCTAACTCCACAAAGAATCTACTATAAACAGCTGATGCAGTCGAGTTGTATACCGCTAAACGGTTTAAGAATACGAAACAGTGTGTGTGTGTGTGTGTGTGTGTGTGTGTGTGTGTGTGTGTGTGTGTGTGTGTGTGTGTGTGTGTGTGTGTGTGTGTGTGTGTGTGTGTGTGTGTGTGTGTAAGGTGACAAAAAAAAGTGACCCCTATGTAGTAAAGGAGACGCCGTGTGAGCGTGGTCAGCCTTGCTTAAGTAAGCACCTTGCAGGCTGACACCGATGAAGCCCTATGCTGTTAGTAGCAGGCCAGCATCCCCGTGCACTGACACACACACACACACACACACACACACACACACACCGCGTAGTGTAGTGGTTAGCACGCTCGACTCACAATCGAGAGGGCCGGGTTCGAGTCCCGGAAAGCGGCGAGGCAAATGGGCAAGCCTCTTAATGTGTGGCCCCTGTTCACCTAGCAGTAAATAGGTACGGGATGTAACTCGAGAGGTTGTGGCCTCGCTTTCCCGGTGTGTGGAGTGTGTTGTGGTCTCAGTCCTACCCGAAGATCGGTCTATGAGCTCTGAGCTCCCTCCGTAATGGGAAAGGCTGGGTGACCAGCAGATGACCGAGGTGAATTACACACACGGGATGCGCAGAACAGTGAGTCAAAAACAAATGATAACCACGCATAACACTAAAACATATGCAGGAACAGTTAACGATAGTGATGGTGATGCTGCTGTTGCTGCTGCTACAACTACTATTACTATTGGTGCGGCTGCTGCTGCTGCTGCTGCTACTATTACTACTACTACTACTACTATACTACTACTGCTGCTACTACTACTACTACTACTACTACTACTACTACTACTACTACTACTACTACTACTGCTGCTGCTGCTGCTGCTGCTGCTGCTGCTGCTACTACTACTACTACTACTACTACTACTACTACTACTACTACTACTACTACTAAACAAGAGCAACAATAACAACAACAATGATGATAATAATAATGATGATGATAATAATAATAATAATAATAACAATAATAATAATAATAATAATAATAATAATAATAATAATAATAATAATTATTATTATTATTATTATTATTATTATTATTATAGAAATAATAGTAATAATGCAAAACGAAAATACTTAAAATGGATATATATATATATATATATATATATATATATATATATATATATATATATATATATATATATATATATATATATATATATATATATATATATCCTTATACTCGTACAATCATTACACGAGAACGAAAACTCTTATGGTACCGAACCGTCACTTCCTACTAAAGCCCACATCGCCCCGGCCAGCCCCTCCTCGGCCAGCTCCGCCAAAGTGCTTGCTTGGAGTCTGGCATCCCAACGCACTCAGACGCGCTAAGAAAACGGTGCTCTTTTATGGTAAACTTCGCTAGCCTTTGAACATTTCACTAACGGTCCCCCCACCAAAAAAAAAAAAAAAAAAAAAATCCCACTTTGAACACTCGTGTACGGCAAACCCAACGGAACTTTTAATCTAATTTAAGTGTTTTTAGTATGTAATATTGAACATTTGAATCACTAGACCCAATGTGGCCTTAACCTAATGCATACTAACTTTTTTTTTCATATTTAATATAGTATAACATTATTTCGGTACGTTTTCTCAAGTGCAACAATGGTGTACGTACATATATAAGTGTTATCTAATCTTTCGTATCTTCACTAACTTCACTAGTTAAACATCTGGGGTCATTTCATATATTTATACATAGACTATTATTATTCTGAGTAAGTTATACACGATTTATAGTAGTAGTAGTAGTAGTAGTAGTAGTAGTAGTAGTAGTAGTAGTAGTAGTAGTAGTAGTAGTAGTAGTAGTAGTAGTAGTAGTAGTAGTCAGAAAATAAGGGAATAAAACTGTATTAAAAAATACCAACTGTTTTTTTTTTCTTTCTTTCTTTATGTGTGTGTGTGTGTGTGTGTGTGTGTGTGTGTGTGTGTGTGTGTGTGTGTGTGTGTGTGTGTGTGTGTGTGTGTGTGTGTGTGTGTGAGCAAACCAATTAACAAAACACCATGTAATCCCATTTCAATGACGTATCAGAAGCAGGTCATTAGGAAAACGTAAAAAGAGCAGATCCTTTCCTCAAATAACTGACATTCAATCAGTCAAGCTCCCAAAACAGACCACAGGATAGCCACGCCACTCCAAGCCACGCCACTCCAAGCCACGCCACGCCACGCCACGCTGAGACACAACAACATGCCGCGCGATGCCACTTTCATCCCCTGAACCCCCATTAATGAGTGCCATGGGTTCCAGTGGGCCTTGTTTTATAATGATATGGGGTTTTCATGAAGGAAGAATTCGAACGTGTGGTAAATGGAAGGTTATCAAAGATTCCATTGTTGTTATCTGTTTTAATTTATTTGTTTTCTTAAGTGATTTATTTAATTTTAGTGAGCCCTTTTTTTTTGTGTGTGTGGGGATTTTCATAGAGGGGATATATAAATGGACGATGAATTATAGATGATCGAGATTTTTTTTCATCTTTATTTTTATTTATTTTTTTTTCTTATTTATTGATTGATTTTTTTATTTCTTTTTAGGTTATTCATTTCGTTCGAATGAGTCTCGTTTTGTGAAGGTGCGGACTTTCAGAGAGAAACTATTTAAATGTGTGGTGAATGGGAACTTATAATGGCGTTTATTTATTCATCTTGCTTATCTATCTAGCGTTTACCATGTTATCTGTTTCGTTCAAGTGAGTCTTGTCTTGCGCTAATATGAAATCTGAATATGTAGAAACTTGGACCTTATCAAAACATTTCTTGATCTTCAGTTTATCAATCCTTTTCTTTTTTATGTCAATTACATGGTTTTATCCTATCTATTAATCTTTTTGTGAATCTCAACATGTTAACAAGGACATCTATACTGCTTTGGGTATTAAACCTCTTCAGTACCATGACACGTATTCATATCTATTCTGCTTACTATTTGGTGATTTTATATAGCTTCAGAAACTTATTAGGGGATTAAAATAGTGAAAACTCTGGCCATTAATCGTCTGACTTCCACGGAACCTTCTTAATGTAAATAAAATCGTCCGATCACACCCAAAACTCAAGGTGAAAATGCGTCCCAGTACTAAAAGGGTTATTAGTGGATAAGATTGCACCATTAAAAGAACGTAAGAACAATAGGCGAGATGTCTATATACACTCCTTAGTTCAGTGGTGTGGTGAATGCTAGATTAGATAACATAGCAAAATTTGATTAGGAACATAAGTGCAACACGTACAGAATTTGCGCTTCCAGGTGTGATGAACATTGGACAGTTACAATATTTGGTGAGAAATGGTGCAATACTGGTGTTAATAAGTTTCTTTTTTTTTAAGTAGTAGTAGTAGTAGTAGTAGTAGTAGTAGTAGTAGTAGTAGTAGTAGTAGTAGTAGTAGTAGTAGTAGTAGTAGTAGCAACGAAAACAGCAGAAGCATTTCCATTAGATACTACCACTACTACTACTATACTACTACTACTACTACTACTACTACTACTACTACTACTACTACCACCACCACCACTACTACTACCACTACTTCTACTAGTATTACTACTACAACTATTACTACTACTACAAATACTACTACTACTACTACTACTACTACTACTACTACTACAACAACTACTGCTACTACTACTTCCACTACTATTACCACTACTATTACTACTACTACTACTACTACTACTACTACTACTACTACGATCATAAAATCTTAAACAGTAATACAAAAGCATTGATTACATTATGAACGAGGGATTTCGCATGTCCATTCTCTTAACTACATTGTTTATATTCATTTACATTACTTATCTATCAACATTTAAAGAAAAAAAAAACTTAATAAACGATTTTTTTAAGTTTCAGTATTTTCTAATATGTACTGCCGACAAATCAAGTTATATCATACTTATTAGCATATTGGTGCGAGCAGACAGACAGACAGATGTAGACAGACAGAGTTTTCATAGTAATAACGATTTGAAAATATGCTCCTACTGATATAATTATTAACTCAAGGAAACAATGGCAACAGTCACAGAATCCACTTTTCAAGACCCCAAGATTTCGATAAAGACGAACAGCCGCTCATTCAGCACACCGGAGCCATGGTCATACTCTACACTGCTGGAACCTCTACTGTTAAATCCTTCGTTCTCTCGTTATTATTTCCAAAGGATATGGAGACGATTGGTCGCGTTTCTATGTATGTTTCTCTTCCTGACAATCCCAAAGTTTTATTACACGTTTCTTTCAGTGACAATGCAGAAACATTGTTAAACGTTTTTCTCATTCATTACACGGAAACCTTACAGAACTCTTCTTCCATTGATTTCCTTTTTTTTATTATTATTAATTATGTGAGAGCTTTCTCAAATATTTCTTTCGTTTATACTGTAGGAGGCTTTTTTTTATGCTTCTCTCACAGATTATGTAAAAGTCTTATTAAACGTTTCCTTCATAGTGCGAAAAACCTTATTAAATGTTGTATTTTTTCCTAACTGATATTACAAAAAAACACATTATCAAACGTTTCTTTCAATTATTTAATTTTCAACGATTATGCAAAGAGCCTTATGAAACGTTTCTTTCAGTGATTATGCTTTACTAAACTTTTTCCTCACTAATGATGTAAAAGCTTTAAACTATCAATCACTACATTCACAAAAGGAAACATCTGCAATACCTAAACTTCAGCATGGGTAAGAACAGTTGATGGTAAGACGTAGGAATGTTTAAGACAAAGGCACAGTGATACCAGTTACGACCGCGGAACTAATGTTACGTTCTTTGTGGATACTTTCAACCTCTGTATAGCTTGGGTTAATTTAATTGCTGTTATGAAATGCAACTTTCGATTTTTTTTATTCTATGTATATTGATTTGATCGCTTCTTCGCACATTCATCGTCGTTAATGTTATCATCGTTATTTAATTCATTTTCTTTTCTGACATAGTGATGTACTCGTGTCAGATTTCTTCCATTCAACTCACTGATTAAATACATGAAATCAACAAAATATCAATCCTTTGACTGCTTTAACAGTCAAAGCAAAACAGGCACTGTAAAAAAAGCAATGACAGCAATCATACACAACATCACATACGAGTACAATCACAGCACTAAGACATATACCTACATGTATATTACCACCCATGCATGTAACAATACACGGATGATAAATGCGTAGTTTTATAAGGTGCACAGTTTTAAGGACGGCTTAGCCGCTAAGGAATCAAGCCGTCCGTGGATTTAGGCTTGTAGAAATAAGGTTAAAAAAAAAAAAGGCCTCATTGCGCAGACTGAATCCTAGCAAGACACTTCAGGCAACACAGGTCCACCACGATACCAATCAAGCAACACACTGATTTCTCAGGTTTGGAACCTTGCCGCATTCGGTTCCTTTCTAAGCATTTTTCTTGAATCTTACGTCTTTTAATATGCTGGGAATTTTAAGGTACTCAGGTTTTGCTAGGAGACTGTCAGTGTATCAGAAGTGAGGAATTGAAAAGCACTAAAACAAGTAGAAAAAATGCACGCGTTCCTTGACTTCTGATCTCAGCCCCACATGTTGCCCAGTACTGATGGAAACTGGTCCATTTGTCAACGATTAGTAAATACAACTGCTTCTGTGTATTCAGGGATGAAATGAATAGCAGTGGCAGGAAAAAGTAATATTCCGCACTCAATTCCACAGTGCTTATACCTTGAAAAGACAATAAAGTTTTTCCATGCACTGTAAAATGAACAAGAATTGATAAAGTACACTCTATCTCGGCATATGATGCGGCTTTACGCAAGACTGAACACTCATGTTCACTGTATTTTGCATTTTCCTTCAATCTACAGTCTCTAATCCACTTGTCTTCCTACAAAACCTGTCAAAAGATTCTCTTCAGATCGGAGGACTTAATAGGGAAGAAAAGAAAAAAAAGGCAAAAAAACAGTGGAGCTGAGAGAACAAGTTACTCGCACAAAATGCAAACCTAGAATATACGTAGTCATTTCTAATTAACTTCACGATGTAAGTAAACTGTTTATGTGCAAGTGAGTGCTGAAGTTTATTCTCACCCAACCCTATCACTGCGATATAGAGCACTTCACGGCACTAAAAGCAATGTGTGGGATCTTTATATAAGTATCTACAACAAATAGGATAAAAAGAAAAAAAAAAAGGAGTTTGCTGTTTCTGGCTGTAGATCAAGAAAAGTCTCAGAGTGATTTTAAAGATAAGATAAATAGATGATAGATGATAGATGGAATTAGGTAGCTTTGTTCATACAAGGACTGCCACGTGTAGGCCTCACAGCCTCTTGTACCTTCCCTCTTTTCTTATGTTCTTATTAGTGTTTCAGGAAAGACCACTGCTATTTGGTAATAGCAGTGAAAGTAACATCAAACCACAAAGCAGTACATGCCTTCTCTCTCTGCAAGCATTGATTTGTTTTGTGTTGTATTGATATGGCCCTTATTGCCTCCAATACTGAACTTCTCTTTCTCCTCGTGTTAACACTTCTCATGCTCTTACAAATATATCTCACACACACACACACACACACACACACACACACACACACACACACACACACGGCCCGGTAGCTCAGTGGTTAGAGCGCTGGCTTCACAAGCCAGAGGACCGGGGTTCGATTCCCCGGCCGGGTGGAGATATTTGGGTGTGTCTCCTTTCACGTGTAGCCCCTGTTCACCTAGCAGTGAATAGGTACAGGATGTAAATCGAAGAGTTGTGACCTTGTTGTCCCGGTGTGTGGTGTGTGCCTAGTCTCAGGCCTATCCGAAGATCGGAAATAATGAGCTTTGAGCTCGTTCCGTAGGGTAACGTCTGGCTGTCTCGTCAGAGACTGCCAGCAGATCAAACAGTGAAACACACACACACACACACACACACACACACACACTCTCTCTCTCTCTCTCTCTCTCTCTCTCTCTCTCTCTCTCTCTTTCGATGTAAATATCTGCATGATGAACGTGATAAACCACAATAAACTGTAACTGTATCAGGATTCTAACGACTATGCTGTAATAGGTGGTATAGGACACTGATGTACGGTTGGGATCCTAAGTTTTGTCTTGATCCGTTGCACTGAATCGTAACTATAGCTCAGGTTCGAACACCGGCACGTCGTAAGGACAGGAGTGTGAGTAGGAACATGAGCTAATTGCTGTTCCATCATGGCAAAGCAACAAGACAACTTCTGGCCGCGAATCCACTACTCCATATGTGTGTCACTTTGTGTTTTGTTAATTCCTGAGAACTTGACTAAGCACGCACACAAAGAAATGATGATGATAACAGCAACTCTAACAGCAATAAGAAAATAATTGGCTACTACTCTTGCGGTTATCTTTTTTGTTCCAAGCTCACTCGCGTATTTTGGTCATGTATATTCACTTATTAATTTGTCTATTCAGAAGTTTTTTCCTTAATTGATGTTCATTGAATTCATATTTGTTTTCCTTTCACTTTATTGGATAGTTTTAGTTCTTTCTCTTTATCCATTGTTTCATTCTACTTATGTGCAAGACAGACAGACACAGACAGAGAGAGAGAGAGAGAGAGAGAGAGAGAGAGAGAGAGAGAGAGAGAGAGAGAGAGAGAGAGAGAGAGAGAGAGAGAGAGAGAGAGAGAGAGAGAGAGAGAGAGAGAGAGAGAGAGAGAGAGAGAGAGAGAGAGAGACGTGTTTAATACTTTGTTCAGTTTATTTATCCTTTTCTTTTATATAACCGTTTTCAGTTGTTGTTTTTTTTTTTTGGTGTGAACGCTGGATCGAACAGAATCAAGTGATGTGTCAGGTTGGGGATGCTGTTGCCATCGTGCATTTATTTTAACTCAGGTCTTGGCAAACACTGCTGCCTGTTATGTTCCTGAGTGACTAGCTTATCAATATGATTTTTGCCCTGTTATTAGCTGGCAATAAAAGAACAAAATATCAGTTTTACATGTAACGAAATACTAGACAAGGTCTTTGTCATCTACTCTTTAAAAGAGAAATGGAACCCATGTTTTTTTCTCCTTGACATTTTGTGTCCTATTGATATTTAACTGTGGTTTTCTTTCCTAAGTATCTCAGGGCACAGCCCAGGATGCTCACAACAAAATACATAGACGATAACCAGTCTACATTTGGTTTACACAGCCTCACGAACTGATCGAACCTCGACAGACATACTGAAGGTAGGTGGAAACTATTGAAGGTAGGTGAAAAGTCGTCTTCCACCAAACACACCACCACTGCCGACACCATTCGTGCTGCACCTCATGAATACTTTACTTCAGACACAACATATTAAAGAGTATGTGCCTCGTTGAGGATTACACTGAAAAATACAGATTGTATATATTTATACTTCACCAATTACATCAGATACAGTATTTCCCTGTATGGTTTTCTGAAAATAAAACAACAAATGCGAGGAAATTGTCTTTAGTTCATCACCAAAGAAAGAAAAAAAAAAAGGGAGGGGTGGTGATGGCGGGATCCTATGTCAGGTAGGTGAAGCACCTTGGGAGCGGCCTAGGACTTCAAGAGACACTAACAACGAGCCTGTCGCGAAAATACAGCATGTCTTCTTGGAGCCAAGGAGTAGAGCGCGGTATGTGACAGAGCTCAACCTTAACCACATACATGTACATAGATATGACTACTATTGCCTCCAAAGTAACTCTCCTAACTCTCTTCCAGAAGGGTTACAAATCACTACTAGGAGTCCGGCAGGTGATTTTCTTAAATGTGACACACACACACACACACACACACACACACACACACACACACACACACACTGCAGCAGCGCAAAGTCGCAGTCATTTTTTTTTTTTTTTTTTTATGATGAGTCAGTTACGCCAAGCCGTACTTCTATCACGGACAAATCAAAGGCAATATTCGACTAGTTTTCATAAATTTCAAGACAAAAGAAAATTAGTGCTTAGTTTCCTTTTTTGGTTCAGACATTCAGATTTTACCGACGGCCATCACTCTTTTTCTGCATTTGAAACTAGATGTGTGTGTGTGTGTGTGTGTGTGTGTGTGTGTGTGTGTGTGTGTGTGTGTGTGTGTGTGTGTGTGTGTGTGTGTGTGCTCTCTTGCTTCAATTGATGTTTCAAATGACTGAGGCGAAACGTACGATATCCATAACAGTCCGCGTTGGCAAACTCCGACCAGGCTGCAGAGTCTTGAATCAGTGGTGTTGAAAGGCCACACTTGCATTTTGCATCTTGAAAACCAGTCATCCTCCTTAATGTTTCATAATTCCCGGTTGCGTGCCAACTGCTTCATTATTTTCGACAGGCTACAACACAGCCTACAGTTCCACTCTTGCCGAAACGATACCAGCATTTCTATTCCAATTGTTTATCAATTACGAACTTCTTTACATTTCTCTTACTCAGTTATGTTACTGATCAGACAAAAGAAAGGCTTGTAAGCTCCGGAAGAATCAGAAATGGAATGGCATGTTCTGTAGCATCCTGCCCTGCATCTCTTCTGTAATGATGTTATCTAATAGATAAAAGCAAAGGTAACAGGCACAGAAGGAATAAAAACCGCGTTGGCATGTTCTGGAGGAGCTGTGGATGATTACCAGCAATAGGACCAAAACAGGCTTGGACTATAGAAAATCTCGAAGACTCAGGGGAAACTACAGAAAGTTCAGGAGTTTCCATAGGAACAAAGAAAACACTGGTGAACGGTGCGGGAGTCGAAATTAATATGGATTTGCAAGCTCTGTAGGAACCAACAAGCTCCACAAAACTTTCTTTCTCTCACTACTATTAAGTCCGCCTCTCTAATGCAAGGGTTAGCTACTATTATCAATCATTCATCCCTCTTTTCTGGTAAACTTTGGAACTCCCTTCTGCTTTTGCATTTCTTCCTTGCTATGACGTGAACTTTTTCAAGAGAGAGATTTTAAGACACCTATCCTTAAATTCTGGATTATTGTCTTGATCTTTCTTTTGGGAGTGATACCTTTATAATTCTGGATTATTGTTTTGATCTCTCTTTTGGGAGTGATATCTTCTTTTCATTTTTTTTTTTCCTTCGGACAGTGTCCCTAAAATATATACTTTTGGATAACCAAAGATCACTGGCATAATCTAAGAACTAAGAGTGTTGGTAAAACCAAAAACGAAAGCGCGTCGGTATTGTCTAAAAGAGCCAAAAAGTGTTGGTATAATCAAGGAAAGGAATAAGACTTGATATAATCCAGGACCAAAAACATTTGGTAGAATCTAAAATCTGGAAGGGCAGTAAAAAAAAAAATGAAAAAAAAAAACATCTGAGAAAATCTGGAGAGTCCAAAGAGAATTGGGAAGTTCTAGAAAGAACCAAAGGAAGACCGGTAGCCTCTGGAAGAACCGTAAGAGGGGCTTGCAGGTTCAGAAAAAAAAAAAAAAAAAACTGACTGATGGCTCTGCAGGGCCAGACATTGACAGACAGACTCTTAAGGAACTACAAAGCTGCTGGCAATCCTGTACAAGCCTTACACACACACACACACACACACACACACACACACACACACACACACACACACACACACACACACACACACACACATACAGAGAGAGAGAGAGAGAGAGAGAGAGAGAGAGAGAGAGAGAGAGAGAGAGAGAGAGAGAGAGAGAGAGAGAGAGAGAGAGAGAGAGAGAGAGAGAGAGAGAGAGAGAGAGAGAGAGAGGGGGGGAAGGATAACGGGTGGGAAGGTAATAGAAAGGTTCTGGGAAAAAGGTGTGGGGGGGTGGGGTTTGGGGGTTGGGATAGGGAGAAGACGGTATGTTATGAGGGCCAAAGAAAGATACAAACGAAGAGTAGGTGGGTTAGGATTTAATCTTTGTAAACAGGCATGACACGTGCGCGTGCGCACGTGCAGACTATACAAGCCAAATAATAATGTTGTTCTAAGAAAGATTCACAAGAATCATTTGTTTTAATAATGTCATTGTTCTACCATGATTTTCAAACATTCCTGGTCTTAAAAGTACAAGTAATGATATGACTATTAAATGTTCCAAAGGTGTTGACTATGTGTGACTTTCCAGTACTTTATATTGAAAATCGACAACTAATAATACCAAAATATTGACATATTTAGAAAATCAAATTAGAATTGCCGGTTTTAAGATGTTTGGGAGTCTGATGTGTTTCAGCGGGATTGCAAACTTCAAAGGAATGTATACTTGTGGAGTAGAGTGACTATCTGAATGCTAGGAGGACTGAAGGTGTTGATGAATTCTAGACAACTTGACATGAGGCGGCTCAGAGGTTCTAGAAAAGAATGACAAGTGGTTTGAGAGTTTTTGATCACGAAGTATGTTGATACCGAATAGAAGGTCCTGAAAAGTTGTTCGTCGACCGGCAAGCTCTGGAGAAATTATGAGAAAAGATGATACTGATAAGAGAGGAATGCAATTGTCCAAGGAGGAGGGTGAGATCTGGGATGGTACTCAACGTGAAAATGTTTCCTAACTTCAGGAAGCTAGTACGTGCACTGTACCAGGGAGTACGAAATTTGTTTCAGATGGTAATGAGAATATGGTTCAGTCAAGTGCACTGCAGCATGTTAAGACAGTGCTAAATTTGACCTATTACTTCTAAAAATCGATAAGACAGATCACAATCCTATATTTACCTCTTTATTTAGTACAATTTCGTAATAGGAGTTGTAAATAAAAGGACCGCTGAACAGCCATAGCTAAGCTGCTCAAATGCTTTCTATGTATATCTAACTTATGAACAAGGAGCAGCTGGACAAAGTTAAAAAGAACAACCAATCCTGTATCACTAAGGAAAAATGGATATGATCAGACTGTGCTGCGATGTTAGAAAAATCATGATGGGGATGAGGGTGGCTGGCGCCCATAGACTATAGAGATTATCGAGAATAGCTTCAAAGCATATTATTATTATTATTTCCAACCTAAAGGAATTGGATTGATATGAAGGGAATTGCAAGGGCTTGAATGTTCTGCGACAACTTGTTGCAGGATCATGAGGGACCAAGAAAGGGGCAGAAAGAAACGTCAGATTCTATGATGAACTTCGAAGGCACTGGCTGCAGGCTGTGTGAGTGCTGAGAGTGAGCGTGTAGGACCCGAGGATGAGAGGGGAAATGGTTAGCTGGGAAGAGACTGGAAAGGTGGGGTGTCTTCACTGTGATAATCAACAGTGATGTGACAGAGGAGGTTTGGAGCATGAGTTAATTTTCAGGATATACGATTCATTGACTGAATTTTTTCTCGCCATGGAAGAGAAGCGGTATATATAGCATTAACGCATATGTGCTGTCTATAAGTATACACTTCATATAAATAAAGGTGTAGCCTTGATGAACAAGTGCATCAGTAGGATAAGTTTCCATCAATTTCAATCAATTACCTTTGAACTGTTACCAAAATGAACAACGATCAACTTCCTTTGATTTAAGGACAAATTTCATATCCGAAATCTTTTCCCGAGCTCATTTGCATGGTTCACGAATGACAACTCTTATATCTATTTTTAGTGTTGACCGGTTAATTTAAGTCACAGGAGTGGGAGGGGTTGAGGCGTATGCTACAGGTGGTCCCCGCGCCAGCAGGATGCCAGGTGTTTCATCAGTCAAGTCACTCAATGGCAGCAGAGAGGGAGGCTGAGAAGAAGAAAATGCATGCTAGTGTGGCTCACTGTTGACGAAACAAGAGTTTTTTTTTTTTTTTTTTTTTGTGGATTCCCACAATTCCCACATTACGTATTATTTATTTTCGTGATCACACTTGTCTCCTAAATGGTATACTTCAGAAATTGTAAAACAATTAACAGAAAAATTTTAAAATCTGTCCATTTATATGGTGCTACGTAGCAGTGTCACGTTTTCTATGGACGACCAAGAACGCTGTTAGGTTTTTCCAAAGGCAAATTCATAACATGCTAACACATGACCTTAAGGAGAAGAAAACATGAAAATACAGCCTGCTTTGGGGCAGCACCTAATTGTAGGTACTGCCAAAATACTTGACCGAATGAAAACGCTTCGAGACGGTTCATCTCAGCTCACTGATCCGGGCATGAACTTGTCCAGCTGACGAGCAACACTGTTACCAACACAACCATAATAGATACATGAACTTTCATATGCCAACACCGACTATGTCCATGACTACAACCTATTACATGTTGGTGTGGAGGGAGTATTTGCGCACACACGCGCACACGCGCGCACACACACACACACACACACACACGAGGGAGGAGGGGTTCAAACTCACCTAACAAGCTCGCTCTCTTGTTCCTCCTCAATCTTCTGGCGGCGCATCACACCCTCGATGATGCTCCGCTCCTCGTCGGTCAGGTGCGAGAGATCCGGCATTATGTCTGGCCCTCCGTCGGCCGCCATGGTGGGCTTGCTCTAGTGTCCCTGGGGTTGTGCGCAGGGGAGCCACGCCCCGCGGGGGGCGGCCATGCCCGGGCGGGGGGAGCGGCGCCGCCTGCTGCCCCGACACCTCAGGTAGGGCACGTGGTGGCGGCGGGCACACTCAAAGGTGAGGCAGCAGCGGCGAGGGCGAGGACGAGCAGGTGCGGGAGCAAGGCAGGTCGCCGGCACGGGGGCACCAGGAGGCAGTGCCTACCGGCCTTCGGCGGGAGGGTGCCGTCCCGCGGGGCCGGCCGCTGGCCCGCTGGCCGCCACCTGGGCACGCCCCATGCCGCGCCCCCCGCCTGGCCCGCCCACCGCCGTCGCCCGGGGCCGCCCACCACCGCCTAGGGCCGCCCAACACCACCACCCACGGCCGTCCGCTTCACTTGTTATCAGCACCGAATCAACAACACCGACACCGGGGATGACTCGAACGGATGGTGGGAGCGGTCGAGGAGAGACAGACACTACAACCACCGCTGCTCCAGATCAATAGACACAAACACTTGGCCAACTTCACTAACTACACCTCCACCTCGAGTCCTGGACGATCAATGCGTGAGTGAGGACGTTGCTACACTAGTAGTACAGTGGCAGGAGCTTGTTGCGAGGTGCAGGGCGGCCTCAGGCTCCAACACCAGGCATCATGGGCAGGTGGAAGGTGTTCCATAAGGCCGCCGCATTACTGGCCTGGCTGCGGAGGGATACACGGACTCAGCACTCACAGTCCGCCTGGAATGTTGCGCCGGCGTCAAGTAGTGCGCTCTCCTTCTCATAAATAATGGGATGCTATCACTCGCCCGATCAGCCAATAGGGCTCCCGCTTGCGGATGACGTCATTGGTGTGTGGTGTATTGATTTTTGAGTGGAGGCTCGTAGCGTGGCTGTGAATGAAAATCAGAGTCAGTCAGCAGCTACCCCGCAGCGGCTAGGACGGCCAGGGGACTCTGATAAAATTTCTTTTAGTTTTGAGCGTCATTACATTATGTATTAATTTTCCATACACCCTTTTTACTTATAATTACCATAGGATGCGGGCGGAAATTTGGATTTCAAAAATCTTGCCGGCAACTGACCTTACTATACACCTGCAAGTACTACATACGTAGACACGTTTACACAAGATACCCCTGTTAATATGCCCGTCGATGATTGTTAGTCACATCGTTTCGGAGTTAGGGGACTACGCTCATTACTGCATTGTTTGTAGAACTATTTGTGTTCATGCTAGTCTTAGGGAAAAATAAGAAGTTTGATCTTCCAGTGCATTTTATACAAACCAGTTTACACACACACACACACACACACACACACACACACACACACACACACACTTGTCAACTCTCACGCATCAAGCGTCAGACTCACGCATTTTACCTTCATCTCAATCCCACACGCATCGACTCTATAAACTCACGCATTTTTACAAATAGCTACTTCTCAAATATTCTTTTCAACATGATATTTTCTGAGAGAAATTGTAAGACCTAATTTTCCGGATTATAAAACTTCTGCTTTCCTTCAGTTTGTAAGATTTCAATTGATTGGTCGATTACGGCCAACCAACAATTGCCATACGTAAATCTATCTCGTGCTTTGTTGCTGTTGTTGTTGTTGAGGTGGTATGCGAGGGGTTCGGACCCCTACAAGGCCCCACCAGGGCATCGCCCTGGACCTGACCATGGACTGCGCCTCCTGGATTCCTCCTTCTCACTTTTTGGGACATCCAGAGGTTGACAGCTCACACACACACACACACACACACACACACACACACACACACACACACACTAATGCATATCTGCATCTCCTCGGCGCCAGTACCCGCCCCCATAAACTCTCCCTAGCTCCTCATCCCCTCCAAGTAGTTCGGTCAGCCAAGCTGCTCGGGGTCACAGTGGATGATCAGCTGATATGGAAGTTACATGTTACCGGCACAATGAGATCGGCAGCCTACAGACTCTACATGCTGCGCAGACTTAAGTCACTGGTCACACCAGCTGATGAGTTAAAGGGGATATACATCACCTTCAT